>NC_058415.1:73935649-73941553 GCF_002201575.2 Neomonachus schauinslandi
CGGCAGCGGCGGCGGCGGCATTGTGCGCGCACCAGCAGCCCGGCCCGGGAGGAGCAGGACGCGCCGGGGCCGCCTCCTCCCGCACGGACCCATGAACCAGCCGGGCGGCGCGGCGGCTCCGCAGGTACGACGGGGGGCCGGGGGCATGCACCGCGCGGGGGACCCCGGGGGGCCGGGGCCCGGGGCGCTGCGCCACTTCATTGCAAGATTTGCAAAATGCAAAGTGCCTGGGCACGTTTGCGGGCTTTTTGTGGGCGCAAACCGGGGGGTCGGGGTCTGGGGAGCCCCCCCGGGCGCCGCGGGGCGTGAAGAGGCTGGGGGTGACGCGGGGGTCTCTTCGGGCCCCCACCCAGCGCCCCCTCCAGCCCCGGGCTCGGACCGGAGCCCAGAAAACAAAGCGGCGAGAGAACAGAGCAGCCATTTCAGTTTGGACAATTCACATTTTGCAAAAATGCAACCCCTTCCAGTTCTCCCCCCCCCCCCCCAAATTTGCAATTTCTTCCTGACCCCCTCTGCGCTCGGGGGTCCCTGATGGCCCCCCGGGAGGTCTTTCCCCTCTGGCCCCCCATCTTTGCAACAATCTTTTTTTTTTTAGGCCATATTTCCCTTTCTCAATTTTTTTTTCTAATTTTTCTTCAAACGGTAGTTTTTTCCCATTAAAACGACGCCACCTAGAGGATACTATTTTGTAAATAAAAAAAGAAATTAAAATTGAAAAGAAATATTTTTTATTTCTTATTTTTTCAAAAGTTTGCACTATAAGGCAGTGGAAGGGGAAAGGATTCTTTTTTTTTCTTTTTTGGGGTGAAAATTTTCACTTTGATCTTTCTGGGAGCATGGAGACAATTTTTATTTCTGAAGCCAAATCCAGATAATATGTAAATGAAAATTAAGCTGGAATTTGAATGAATTCAATTTTTGAGGGGGAGAAAGCAGAAAGCTTCCTAAAACCGAAGTCAATTTGGCTTCCTAACTCATTTTAGTTTGACAAAAAAACTAATTGGAATGAGGAAAGGAGGGAAATTGTTGAGTTTAGAGAAAACTGGGAGAATTGGCTTTATGAAGCCATTAGAAATTGTACTTCATTGTAATTTGGAACTTGTTTAGCCCAGTGGGCAGAAAAGACTAATTTTGCCATTTGGCAATATTTAAAGTTTTTCTGTTTTCAAGAGGGAAGGATTTAAAAGAGAAAATAGATCCTAAAATGTTGGCTTTGGACACACCCAAAAATTGTAGTTTTTTTTTTTTTTCCAATTTTACATTTACATTTTACTGCATTTAAATCCCAAGGTTCTAAAGAAAAACAGAAACTGGAAAAGTTAGAGTGAAATCCTGTGTTTTTTTCCTGCATTTGTTGGGTTTTGTGTTTTTTTTTTGTTTTTTTGTTTTTTGTTTTGATGGGATAATTAAGACTATTTTCTGATTTTGTTTCCTGAAAGGTCTAGGCATTTCTTTTTTTGTTGTTGTTTTATCTAGAAAATGTCAGGAACCTTTTTTTGAGCAATATTCAGTGAAAAAAATGTAAATTCATTACATTATACAAATTGAGTAGCCCACAGATTTGTAGGAGAGACCGCCATTAAAATAAGATATGCATAATTAACATTATTATGAAAAAACTAACAGTGGATTCACAGAAGCTCATTTTTTATGACATGCAACTGAATCAGTTGATAAAGACAAGGGTTGAAGAATCCTTGGTAGGAGAGAATTTTCCGTTCTCTGTGCTTGCTTACTCTTCCAATTTGAAAAATTTATTATTTTTTAAGAAATCCAGATTGGTTTTAGGCCTTTTTGATTGTGATGTGGGGTTGATAGTTCATTAGCATTTGGTATTTTTCACGAATTTGATTACTTTGAAAGGGGAAAAGAAAATCCATTCGCTTTGATCATTTTGGGGGGGGGTCTGTGATTAAAAAAAACACAAATTTTACTGACTTAAGAAGGAAAGATAAAAGAAGGGAGGACAGAGAGGAGATGAAAATTTTGATTCTTATCCATCTTCTCTAGTGGAACACTTAAGTTTGCTCAAAAAATGGGGTAAAACACCAATTCGGCTGATTCTAGCATCAAAATTTAATTTTTTTAAAAGGAAGAAAAAATGAAAATAGACACAAAAGCCAGCCCCAAAGGTACTTGCCTTTGGAACATAAAAGCACAAATGCAAACAGGATTTGATGTAGCTTTTTGGCCTTAATATGAAATCAAATGAAGGTGAAAACAAAAATTTTTTTTTTAGAGGACAAATATTGACTGAATTGAAATTTAGCAGATGAAAATAAGGTAGCCACCCAAAGTTGAAGGGTTATTTGTGATGAATTAGTATCTGGTTGAACTTGCTGGAGATTTTGAACCAAAAAAAAAAAAAGTTTTAATTTTTCTGTTCAGAGGAGGGGGGAATATTGTTAGCATTGGCAGGGTGGGATCTTGGTGGAACCTTGTGTGGGGGTTATGGTGGGTCACACAGGGCTAGGACGGGAAACCCTGTGTCCCTTTCGCTGGCTACCAGCTGGTCTTGGCAAAAATGGTGGCCCCAGTTCGTGGATTCCCACCTCATTTTGTGGGGATTCAAATTTCTGAGGGGATGCGAAATCTGTGAAATATATTTGACGGTGGCAGAGGTTCGACATTTCCCATCATCACCATTGCATTTGGGAGATTTTATTTTTTTAGTAATGACATCCTTCAGGGCTGACCAGCCATATTCTGACATATTTGGAATGAGTTTTTTTTTTTTTTTTTTTAAGTAGCATAATTGAAAAAAAAATTTTTTTTTTCTGTTGAATTATTTAGGCCGATGCCTAGGACGGTCAAAGAATTTGTAATTTCCAAGGGCTCTGGAGGCCTCATGAGACAGTAGGACTGAGTTTAGCAAGTGATGGAGGGGAGCTCTGCCCTGGGTTGGGGAGGGGTGGGTGGGCACCCCTACTGGGCATCTGAGAAAAAGTCAGGGTTGTAGATCACAGGTTATTTCTGGTGCAAGGACTGACAAATATTGCAGCACGTCCCTTTGTGTGTCCTGGGTCTCCTGACACACAACTCAGATTCCTTCAGTTCCATTCTGTGAAATTTTGTTGTGTTGTCTGGTTTCAAGGGGACCCCCGTGAGGAATTGAAAATCATTTCTGTTTTGTAGACTTGTTTTTTCCTTTTATAAAAAAAAAAAAATTGGTTATCCTGATCATGTTTGTTGTAAAGGAAATAGAGGTGCGTGATGGTACTGTTGGGGGCGGGGTCAGTTCTCTTTTGTTTCTATTGGCGTCTCCCAGGACTGAGATCTGACCTAGGCCTTGGCCTCTCTCACCTATTTTAGATGGAAGTGTGACCAGAAATGGATATATGAGCTCATTTTTATTAACCTATGTCTGTTCACCAAACTGTCTTATAATATTGGGCAAAAAAATCTGGCGAATTGGACTCAAGGGGTGGTAATTTGATGATGGGCTGAGTTATTTTGGTGAAAGATCATTTATACTGTTTTACAGTAGAGACTCTTATTACTTAATGTTTTGCTTTTCTGCCTAAGGAGTTTTTTTTTTTTTTTTTTTTTCTAATAAGGTTTGAAATTTCAAGGGCCTGCTTTACAGCTTGACTTTGGACCAAACTAGGAAAAAGGGTTTGCTTATACTTTCAGCCCTGAACAGAGGTGAACTTGAACAAGGGCTCTTGCTTTTGCAGAAGAAAAGCAACAAAGATGGCTGGTCAGCATAAGGCTGACCTCTCCCTGGTTCTAGAAAATAAACAGCCAGTGGTTTGTTTCATTTGAGAAACAGAGTTTAAAAACTCCTCCATTGTCACATACAGTGTCTCCCCCCGCCCCCAACTTTTGACTCTGCTCTTGGCATGCTGCTACCTCTGACCTCAGAATCCTCATGTCTTCTCCTTGGTGGGGTGATAAGAACTTCCCCTGCCGTGTTTTAATGGATGTATAAGCTGACTTTCAGTGGTCGTGGTGAAAATTTAAATTTTTTCCATGCTCTTGTTATGTTTGGGGTCAGTAGTGTCTCCTCCCTGGTGATGTAAAGTGAAGTGGCCTTGTGGGTCCACAGGAGCCCTAGTTCACCCAAGGTCTTGCTGTATGACCTTGGACAAATCACTTTTTCCTTCTAAGCCTCAGTTTTTGAGAGCTTTGGATCAGAACAAGGATAATAATAAATAGGTTTCATTCCTGATTCTGACTTCAAGTGATTGGCTGTAGCTGCCTGGAGCACTGTGTTGAGAAGGATTCTGAGGTCCCATCTGGATGCCTGGGTTCTGGAGAGAGAGAGGGGTGCCGTGTGCATCACAGAGCAAGGACTGCACCTCTTATTAGCCATACCCAGGGCTAGGTCGCGGATCGTGACCCACTGTAAAATCAATTTCGTGGCTCACGGTCAGCGTAAAAAAAGAACGGAATGGAACATAAAAGGACACCAAACGGCAGAGGCATAGCACAGTATGGAAGGTAAGTGTTGTCTCACGAAACTTCTGTTTTATTTCCGTGTGCCGATCCGTGTGCACGATAAATGTAACTCCTACCGTTAAAGGAGTTGGCAAGGTAGTGGACTGATGACCACCTTGATGTGCTGCAGATACCCTGCACTTTCCCAGTTCGACTCTTCTTTTCTCACTTGTTATCCCAGTTGACTTTGACGTGAACCCTGTGGAGTAGGTGTCCTGTGCCACATGGTTTTTTTCCCCTGGCTGAGCCTGCCTTTTGGGCCACTGGGAAGAAGTCTCAGCTGCCCGGCGGTTGGGCACACACCCCAGCTTGTTGGCCTTGGAGAAGCCTGGAACGACAGGTGCTAGAGGGAAGGCAGCATCTCTGCCGCCTTCTCTTGCCGGAAAGGAGATTTTTTAAGGAACCTGGAATACCCGTCTTGGCGGGAGAGCGAGCAGCCACACTTACTTTTTCTTCCGCACTTTTACTTCAAATTGCCGTAGGAGTTTTTCTGGAGTTAGAGCCTTTGTGTTTGTGCTGTATTTAAATTTTAATTGGACTCTGTGAGTGTCTATATTTTGATGTATGCGCTTCCTAAAAACTCCCGAGTTGCTCTGTCTCCTCATCTGTTACGTGTTTCAGACCGGCACTGTCCCATGGAAATAGAATTTGAGTCACAAATGTGAGCCACACACATAATGTTAAGCTTTCTGGTGACACCTAAAGAAAGTAAAAAGAAACAGGTGGAATTAATTTTAATAATATGATTATTTAACCCAGTATATCCACAGCATACCATCCTTTCAGTATCTCATTCATATAAAGAATTGTTAGCGTGATATTTTATAGTCTTTCTTTGGGAGCTATTAAGTCTTTTCTGACCAGCCACATTTCATGTGCCCAGTAGCCACATGTGGCTTGTGGCTTCCGTCTTGGACAGCACAGGGTGAGACCAGTGTTCCATCTAGTTGTTGTTACGGGGTGGCCTCGGGAGGTTAGTGACACATCTTTCAAAGCTCTTGATTTTTTTTTAAAGATTTATTTATTTATTTATTTATTTATTTATTTGAGAGAGAGAGAGACAGAGAGAGAGCATGAGAGGGGGGAGGGTCAGGAGGGTCAGAGGGAGAAGCAGACTCCCTGCCGAGCAGGGAGCCCAATGCGGGACTCGATCCAGGGACTCCAGGATCATGACCTGAGCCGAAGGCAGTTGCTTAACCAACTGAGCCACTCAGGTGCCCCTCAAAGCTCTTGGTTTTTTTTTTTTAAAGATTTTTTATTTATTTATCTGAGAGAGAGAATGGGAGACAGAGAGCATGAGAGGGGGAGTGGGAGAGGGAGAATCAGACTCCCCGCCGAGCAGGGAGCCCGATGCGGGACTCGATCCTGGGGCTCCAGGATCATGACCTGAGCCGAAGGCAGTCGCTTAACCAACTGAACCACCCAGGCGCCCCTAAATCTATCTTTTTTTTTTTTTTTTTTTAA
>NC_058415.1:73941653-73978250 GCF_002201575.2 Neomonachus schauinslandi
TTTTTTTTTTTTTTTTTAAAGATTTTATTTATTTATTTGAGAGAGAAAAATGAGATAGAGCATGAGAGGGGGAGGGTCAGAGGGAGAAGCAGACTCCCGCCGAGCAGGGAGCCCGATGCGGGACTCGATCCAGGGACTCCAGGATCATGACCTGAGCCGAAGGCAGTCGCTTAACCAACTGAGCCACCCAGGCGCCCCTCAAAACTCTTGGTTTTGTTGGTGGGCCTTCCTTCCTGAGCCCTAGATGCTCTGTGGTGGTGCAGCCTGTAGTGAAGAGTTCTACCGTTTAGCCTCTTCTGGCTGAAGTGGTCCACATCTCGTATTTGTCCCAGGGCAGTCAGTTAAACATGACAGATGATGGCTAGAAACCCCAGGATGATGTGTCTCGGCATGCGTGCCCTTGAAGTTGAGAAGTACAGGTGCAGGGGGTGGGTTTTAAGTAAAGTATGGCCTAAAGAAGGATGAAGATGTCGGAAGACAGCAGGTGGGAAGGACCAGCATTGGGATCTGAGAGGAAGGAGGACGTTGCGGGGAGAGATGGTCTGTCAGTGGGATCCGTGTCTGAACTGAACATGGGACCACCCAAGAATCCCCCCTGGATGGGCCTCAGGGCCTTAGGTCGGAAGCATAGACAATTTCTTTTTTTTTTTTAAAGATTTTATTTATTTGACAGAGAGACCGCGCGAGAGGGAACACAAGCAGGGGGAGTGGGAGAGGGAGAAGCAGGCTCCCGGCTGAGCAGGGAGCCCGATGTGGGGCTCCATCCCAGGACCCTGAGATCATGACCTGAGCCGAAGGCAGACGCTTAACGACTGAGCCACCCAGGCGCCCCTGGAAGCATAGACAATTTCTGACCTCTGCCCAGTTGGTGAAATGGAAAGCGGGATTTGAGGTCAAGCAGACCAGAGTTTGGAATCCTACCCCATGGCATGGTTAGCTTTGTGTTACTTTGGGAGAGACACTCCTGGTTTTGGAGCTACAGCTTCTGTATCGGGAAAAAGGTGGGTAATCATCCTGACCCTGATGGGTTGATTTACGATTAAATGAAGCGGCACGTGGGAAAAGACCCAGCCAGTCCTTGGAAGATGGTTCTTAGAAGGCGGTCATCACATGTTAGTTACCTCTTGACCCAGTGGCTGGCGGGTCTCTGTTGGGGGATATCGAGTCGTAGTGACCACAGTTTTGATAGTTCTGGAAACCTGGGGGCTTATCTTTAATAAGATGGAGTTAGGTAACAACAGAAACTGTCCACTTTTTTGGTTGTTGCTCTAAAAACAGACCAGGATGAGACGTCTCCTGGACCTTACGCGTCTTGTCAAAGTGTTCTTAATGCTTTCATTCCAGGGATGCTCTAGCTCCTCTGAATATTTCTGGATTTGTTGCAAAGCCTGTGGCACAGTCTTTAAAAGGGATAAATCTTAATCCTGGGCGAACTGTGTACCTTCGAGCTTCTGTTCCCCCTGGGCCTCCTGTCTTTAGGGCCCTTCCCCTTATTCATCTCTGCTTGGAGGAGCCAGAACAGCCCCGTCAAGACCCCGTGCATGCCCTGTTCTGTGCAGCCCCCCACACCGGCCCAGGTGGACTTCATCTGTGCCCCCCCTGCAGTACTTCCCAAATACTGTGGGCCCACAGATGCGAGTTGCTTGTTTGCATTTCTCTCTCTCCAGCCAGCTTGTGAGTTCCTTGAGGGCAGAGAGCATGGGTTATTCATTTTAGGGTCTGGCACAGAGCAGCAGCTCAATAAATATTTGATGACTTAATTTGATTTTTGGGAATAGCTCAGATCAGTCAGATTTGAGTCTAGTGAAGAGTCGGTGACCAATTTGGGTTTGGCCATTTGGTCAGAAGCACTGTTTTACTAGGGAGCCCCAAGCACCTTTTTTTTTTTAGAGCTGGAGTAATCAATCAGAGGGGACTCCTTGAATGGGGATAACACTCCTTTGAATTTTACACATCTTGGGGAGTTTTAGAAAGAGTTTCCCACCCCCTTCACTCACTCCTCTTGTATAAACAATTTCTTTAAAATGGATGAAGGGCCAGGTAGGGTCATCATCCAGATGGCTAATTGGCAGGTATGGCGAATGGTCTCAGCATTTCTAAGGAGGTGGAAATGGGGAAAACCTTGAGGTACTAGGTACTGTGTTTGCTTTGGGAGCTGGTTGTCTTGGTCATGGGCCCAGGAACGGGGCATCGGGGGGCTTTCTGCAGAACACCTGCAACACCTTAACGTAGCAGCTAAATGTGTGATTCCATGTTCAATCAGACCCCATCTTTGGTCGGATTGTGGTTTGCATTATGCCAAAGATTCATGGAAAATCTATAGGAGAAAATTGAGAACATTCTGTTTATTTGCTTAATTTTTTTTTCTATAAGCTTTATAAAACACTGTCACTTTTCACACTTCGGGCCCAGCCCAGCAAGTGAGCACAGGATCCCAGTCTGAGGGAGACCGTATTTCCTCGATGGTCATGTTCCAACATATTCATATTTCTGAAATTAGGATGTGTCTTACAATAGATGTTTCCTGTTAGTACATTCCCTCTTATTTTCTTCTCCACCAAAAGCTGTTACAGAACCCATGGTGTGTTTAACAGTTGAAGGCATCTTGGAATTGAGGTAGGGTGTCATGTTCCTGGTGGGGTGGGATGTGACATGAGGGACTTCCAGTTCTGCTCTTGTTTACCTCACTTAGCTCTGGGCGTGGCTTCTCCACTTGTGCAGTGAGGACAGGACTCGGTCTTGGGGAGAAGCATCTGGAACTTTGAATTAGTACCCCTTTCCTTCCATGTCTTTGGGTGGGTTTCATAACTTTGCTGTGCCCCTTCTCTGAAAGGTGTAAGAAGCCCATGGGGGAGGGGAGGTTTAGTGTCCTGCCCATGGTGGAATACCACTTTGACATTTCCAGGGTAGAACAAACAGGTTGAAGTTGAAGGGATAAGGCTTGGCTTCCCTCTGTGCTCCACTGCTTTATTGATCTCTGCCAGAGTTCTTGATTTCCCTGCACTTTGATTTCCTTATGTGTAAAGTGGGGATGATGGGGATGATAGGGATGGATGATACCCTCAGCACTGGGTTCTTGTAAAAAGTTGTGAGGGATAGTGAGAAGAAAGCTTTGTAAAGGGCAGGGTGCTTTTCACTTGCAACATGTTATTTGTACAACGTCTAGTCCAGGGCTGGTAAATAAGTAATATATACATACTGCTGCCCCTTATTTTCAAGCCTGTGGCAGACATTGCTAATCGACATGAAGCCGGTTTGTCATTCCTGATCTAGTTACACACACACACACACACACACACACACACGCACACACATGCGCGCGAAGCGAAGAGGTGCAGTTCCTTGCCCAAAACCTCAGTGACTAGGCCGAGGTGGAACTTGAAGCCTCATATTTCCTAACTCCTCAACCAATGCTTTTCCTATTACTTGCACATACGCTGTGTCAAAAGAAATGAAAGTTAATTTGGTCTTGAGAAATAGTGAGAGGATTCTGGCTCCTCCCTTCCCTCCCTGTTATAATTAGATACCCTTGGGGTTGTCATCAAAGCAGGGCTGGGTGACCTGCTTCTTTGCCTGATCCCAGAGTGATCAGATTTCAAAGGGGGAGTTGCTGGTGCCTGGGCCACTGGGTTGGGCAGTGTCCCTCACTCACTCGTGTAGTATAGATGACATGGCTGAGGGGCAAGGCAGGCCCTCGGTTCCCGGACCATAACCTGGGTTTGCGACACATTTGCTGTTTGCACGCTTTTAATACCACAGATGAGTTTCTCAGCCCCCAGAATCCCAGTTTCTGCATCTGGGAAATGGCTTGGAAATTGTCCTTCATAAGAATCAAATGAGGGGAGGTATTTGAAAATGCTTATTTGTTCATTTATTTTATTTTTTTAAAAATACTTTATTTATTTGAGACAGAGGGCATGAGAGCTGGGTGAGAAGCAGAGGGAGAAGCAGACTCCCCGCTGAGCAGGGAGCCTGATGCGGGACTCGATCCCAGGACCCTGGGACCATGACCTGAGCCGAAGGCAGACGCTTCACCGACTGAGCCACCCAGGCACCCTTATTTATTCATTCATTCATTTTGAAAATGCTTTTTAGACCGGAAGCCCTACATAGGTGTTATTTTTTTACACATGGATTTTTCTAACTAGCACTGGTCACTAATTGTAAGTGCCCTGTTGGGAGATTATGTAAACTCGAAGTCACAGATGGGTGCCCACGAGGTGAGTTGGTCCCTTTGCTTGTTTCATTTTATATGCCAGCTGAAGGTTTAAAGGGTTTGGGGTTTGTAGGCCTTGGGTGGGTCTGTACTTTCCCTGTCCAGTCAGTTCCCACGTTTCAATCACATATGTGACCTGCTGGGCGCTGAGCCTCTGTTTATCCAATAAGTGGGAGAACAGTCCACTCATATATCCCTGACGGGCTTCCTGCAAGCATCATGTGAGTTAATGGATTCAAAAGTGCTTCATAAACAGCGAAGAGCTGGAGAAACATGTTGGTGACAACTCCTTTCTTTTCTTAAAAAGGAAAGGAGGGAGGCCGAGGTGAGGATGGTATTGAGTCCACAGAAAAATGATAAAAATAATTTGGCTGACACAGCAGAAGGAGGCTTCCTATATAAGCTAAAGAGAATAAATGGAGTCAGGTGATACTTGGCGCCCCAGCCAGCTATAGAAAACCTGGGAAAACCCGCTTTCTAGTGAAGTGAGCTCTGTGTCAGGGATGGAATCTTTGATTCCCTGGGGCCAGCCCTAGTCCTGGGGGAATCGGGGGACCCAGGGGTGGGGGAGGAAACCCCCATGGGTGGAAATGAGTCCTGCAAAGTGGAGGAGGCCTGGGAGTGTCCCTGGGCAAGCCCCTGGCTGGTGGTTTGCTAGCATTCAAAGTCAGAGCTGTTTTGGCTAGCTCGCTGGATATGTTATTGTCTGAGACAGCATGCCCCAGGGGCTAGCCATTCTATCACTCAGGTTGGGGCCTCCACTGGACAAAGTCCCACCAGCCCCAACATTTTTGTAGTGAATTAAGGATGGGAATTTTTATCAGGTGAAATTTTGCAGAGAGTTTGCGTTTTGCTTTATTTTGGGCTCAGAGTTTTGTGAGCTAAGTGGACATAGCCAGGGCACTTAGAATACCCAGAGAGAATAGATACATTTTTGGATGCTGGAGATTTTGTTTTTTTAAATTTCATCAACTGGGAAAAATAACTAAAAATTTAAGTGTGTTTATGTGCGCGTTTCTTGTAATGTATGCTGGAAAAGCAGAAGGTGAAACTGATCGGAAAGAAAACTGAAACTGGCCTGGAAGGAGGCCCCTGGGGCAGGAATTGGAATTTGTTGTAAGGCTAGTCATCTTTTTGGATCTGGGCAGTCTAGAGCTAGAAGGTCTGTAGAGATGCCTGTGCTGTTCAGTGTGTATTGGTAACCACTGGCCGTGGCTTTCGAGCAGTTGAAGTGTGGCTCGCTGGAAATGTAAAATCCACACCGGACTTTGAAGGCTTCGTAGGAAAAAAAGATTGTAAAGGATTTCAGTAATAATTAAAAAAAAAAACAACTCATTACAAGTTAAAATCATAGCCTTTTATATATTGGGTTAAACAAAATAATTATTAAAATTAATTTTGCTTTTTTTTTTAAGAACAATGTGGCTACTAGAAAATTTGAAATTACCTATATGGCTTGTATTATATTTCTGTTGGACAATGCTGGTCTAAAGATCCACTCCCCCCAGAGAGGGAGCGTGGCTTTCCCAGGGTCACACAGCAGCTTGCTTCATCAGGTCACTGGTGAAGAATTCAAGATTCAGAGCTTGGGATTGAGAAGAAGGCTGATGTGGTTAAATGGAGGGAACTTACGAGAGAGAGAAAGAGATTGGTAATTTAGAAAGAAAAAATTAAACTGTTTTCCACTTTGCTTATTCATTCCCCTAAACATTAATTAAACACTTTGGAAGAAAGTAAATCTAACAAGACAAGCAAAAACAAATCTAAAAGATTACCCCCGGCAATCTCTCCGCTTGCCAAAAAATTCCAGTCTATTTAGTCTTTGGGGTTTAACCAGGGTTTATGAATCAGAGTGTAGTTCAGGGCTGGTTTGGGCATAGAAACCTGGATCACATTAGGGGCTATGGATTTAGGGTCCTGAGTGGCCACAGGCCATTCTCTTGAGTGCTAAGTCATGTCTGCTCTATGCACAGATTTGGAAAGTAAAGCTTCTGGAAGACCCAGAGGGCACACTGCTGCAGAGGACAGAGCTGGCAGGGTGGGGAGGTCATCTAGCTCCCCTGATCTCCAGCCTGGTCTGGGTGGGCTCAGCTAGCCCCAGTGGGGTCGGGGGGGTGCGGCGTAGGGGGTGGGCAGGGAGGGCTAGACTTGAACACAGGTCTCAAACTTTGTAGCCTAGTTCTCTTGCTGTTAGTGTTTTGAAAGGAGTTTGAGCCACGTGTTGGAAATTCCACCTTACAAACTTGTTTTGCTCAGGATCTGTTTCTATCGAAAGGCTGAAGTTGAGCATTCTTACTTATCTCACTTGATCTTTACAAAATAGAATTTTTCTTCCTTGAAGTACAGTAATCATTGCACATTTGCCAAGTGCTTCTTATATGCCAGGTGCTGGACTTACCATTTAACATCTATTATCTCAGTTAATACAGTCACCCTGGAGAGTAAGGGTATTTATTTATTTATTTTTAATATGAGGGGGTTGAGAATCAGGGGTGAAAGGCTACACAGCTGGTAAGGGTAGTTGGCTTCAAATTCAGATGATTGCCAGAGACGAGGCTCACAGATAGCCCTTTGAGCTGCAGAGTCTTACCATTCACCCTTACAGTTGAGGAGGTTACTTGACCAAGTTGTGGCATTGGTGATTGGCTAGGACTTGAACCCAGCTCCCTCGGATGCCCTCCCCTTTGCTGTGGGGCAGAACTGGACCCCGGTGTCTCAGGAACTTGCCTTCCCCATTCCGTGGGGCCTGGATCTGGGCCTCCCAGGCCCCCATTCCCCAGCTCCCTGCGCTCCTCGGCGGGCCAGTGGCTTGTGTGTTTCATGAGCACAGTGCCTTTAATACTGCGTTTGAAAACAGTTGCAGAAGGTTTGCTGTAATTAATTACATTTGACATACTTGGAACTGGGGCCTCCTGGATTCAGAATGCAAATTTATGCCCAGACAGATGTAAGGTATGCTTGGAGCCAAGAGCTCTGGCACGTCCTAGCCAGGGCCTGCGGTGATGCTGGCTGTCCTGATGGGACTCCTGTCACTGGCAGTAAGCAGTGGAGGCGGGACTCAAACTCAGGGATGCCTGGAGCCCACAGGCTGTTGGAGGAGAAATAACTCTGGGCTTCAGGGTGGGAACCATAGTCTCTAGTCTGAGCCCTGCTTCTAACTCAGCCGGAGTCTGGGGTAATTTCTTTCTCTCTTTGAGCCTCAGTTTTCCCTCTTACGCAGTCAGGGCTTGGACTAGTTGCTCAGAAAGCATGTTCTGTTAGTTTGTTCAGGGGCAGGAGGGCAGTTAATCCAAGTCAGAGCTTGGAGGGCTGGCGTTTAGAAGTATAAATAGCAGAAGTGAGAAAGGCATGGAATAGGAAGGTAAGCAGGAGGCTGTTGGAACAGACAAGAGAAATGTGCCAGACCTGAAACTGAGCATAAGATGTTACTGATATCCAGGGCTCCCAATAGAGCGGTCATGCATGCAGCCTCAGACTCCTCTTACCATCTTTATTAGAGACTTATTGCTGTGTAACAAGTCACCTCAAAACTTAGTGGCTTAACACAACACTACTTACTGTCTCCCATGGTTTTGTGGGTCAGGAATTTGGGAGTAGCTCAGTTGGTTGGTCTGGTTTAGGGTCTCTCTGTGATTGTGGTCATGCAGTGGCCAGGGTCATCTTAAAGTCTTCTTCACTCTCATGTCTAGTGCCAGGGTTTGAAAGACTTGAACACTTGGAGTTCCTTGGGCATCCATCCATCCATCTGTCCGTCCATCCATCCATCCATCTGTCCGTCCATCCATCCATCCATCCATCTCATGGGGTCTTTCCAGCATGGAGGCTTCATACATGGCCTGACTTCTATATGGTAACTTGAGTCTCCCAAGGCACATGTCCCAACAGAGATAGAGCCAAGCAGACCCAGTGTCTCCTTTTATGATTTAGTGTCAGAAGTCATGTAGCATAACTTCTACCTCAATCTACGGGTTGAGGCAGTTACGGAAATATGCCGCATTTCAAGAGGAGAGACATAAGCCCCACCTCTCTATGGAGTTGCAGCAACATCACATTGAACGTGTAGGAGGGGGATGTGTATTGGTGTGGTCATCTTTGGAAAATACAAGCTTCCATACCGTCTGTCTACCCATCAGTCCCTCTGTCTAGCTATTCATCTCTCCATCCTTCTCTACCCACCCACCCATTCACCCGTATAATCTTTCTGTCCTTCAGATGTGTGTCCTTCTTATGACTATCTGTTCATCCATCCATCAACCCCATTCAAATCACCTGACACATTTTGAGTACCTAATATGGGCCAGATACAGCTAGGGTGCTTTCACTGATGAGCTCAAAGGGGAGAATGAAGCTAATAATTATTGAGAACTTTCTCAGTATTAGTTTCTTTATTCCCCAAATAACTCCATGACATAGAATTTCATCATGTCTGTTTTACAGGTGAGGAAACGGGGCACAGCGAAGCCAAGTAACTTGCCCAGGGTCATTCAGGTAATTAGTGCCAGAGGCAGAATTCGAACTCAGGACTCAGCAGTTCACATGGCCCCCGGCTGACTCCATTCTGGTTTGTTTTAAGTGTGAGATGGCTGTACAAAAGCTGATTCTTGCTTTTATTTTTCTTCCAAGTGAAAATAGGTTCTTTTCCCCCCCCAATTATAAAAATAATACATTCATTACAAGAACTTTAAAGCAGTACAGAAAAAATATGATTGTTCCTTAAAAAAAAATGACCCCAAATCCTACCACCCAGAGACAACCACTGTTCACATTTGATCAACATTATTTAAGTTATCTCTCCGCATATTTAAATATATATGATTATAGTTTTATTCAAATGGGATTATATTCTACATGCTGTTCAGCGTCTGCTTTCTTTTTTCTTTTTAAACTCCTGGATATCTTTCTGCATCAGTAAATAGAGATCTTCATTATTATTTTATTGACTACATTGTATTTCTACTGTATATATGTCCCTGAACTCGGTGCCCTATTGGATTTTGGTTATTTCTAATCTCTTTACGTGCAGGGTTTCTTGCTTGTGTGGTCATCTCTTTATCATCACTCTCTAAGAGGCCGATTGCTAAATCATATAATACTCGCATCCTGCAGGTGATAGCGATTTACCTTCCTACGAAGAGATTGGGAGTGCTCATCTTATACATCCAATACAAATGGCCATTACCTTGTATTGCCACTGTTTTTAATCGTTGAGGTCTTGATGGGCAAACCAATGAGGTTGAACATTGCCTGGTATACTTCTATTAGCCACTTCCATTTCTTCTTTTGTGAATTGCCTGTTCAAGTGTTTTGCCTATTTTTCTCTTGGGGTGTTTATCTTTTCCTTAATTTTTTTTGTAAAGCTCTTTGGATTTTAGAGATACTGACTCTTTGCTATTCAGATTCCAAGTATTTCTTTTCCTAGACTTTTTTTTTTTAAGTGCAGTTTAGAAGTGGTTGAATAAAATGTTTACTTTTAAAAAAGTTAATTGATTTGACAGAGAGAGAGAGAGAGAGAGAGACCGAGAGCGTGCGCACGCCTGTACAAGCAGGGGGAGTAGCAGAGGGAGAGGGAGAAGCAGGCTCCATGCTGAACAGAGAGCCTGATGCGGGGCTTGATCGCAGGACCCTGGTATTATGACCCGAGCCGAAGGCAGACACTGAGCCACCCAGGCACCCCTAAAATGTTTACTTTTAAAATGCTTCCATTTTTGTGTTTTGGATTCTGACTATATTTTTTTTGGTGTCATAGTTGAAAAGACTTGCCCACATTAAGAATTTATAGCAAAAAGGCAGCCTACAAAGTGGAAGAAGATATTTGCAAGTCATGTATCTGAGAAAGGGTTAGTTTCCAGAATATATAAAGAATCCCCTACAATTTGACAACAAAAAACCCAATAACCTGATTTTTAAAAAAATGGGCAGAGGACTTGAACATTTTCCCAGAGAAGATCATACAGACGGCCAACAAGCATATGGAAATATACTCAACATCACTGATCATTTGAGAAATGCAATTTAAAACCGTAGCGAGCTGTCACCTCACACCCATTAGGATAGTCACTGTAAAAAGAAAAAAAAAAACAAAGTAAGTGTTGGTGTGGAAAATCTGGAACCCTGTGTACTGTTGGTGCAGCTGCGATGGAAAACAGTGTGGTGGTTTCTCAAAAAATTAAAAATGGAATTATCATATGATCTGGCATTCCTGCTTCCGGGTATCTATCCAAAAGAATTCAAAGCAGAATCTCAGATAATTATACACTCATGTTGATTGCAGTGGTATTTACAATAGCCAAGAGGTGGAAGTAACCCATATGTTCATTGATGGGTGAGTGGATAAGCCAAATGTGGTCTGTACATAAAATGGAATATTATTCAGCCTTAAAAAAGGAAATCCTATGACATGATAAAATATGGCTAAACCTTGAAGACACCGTGCTAAGTGAGATCAGCCAATCACAAGAAGACAAATACTGTGTGATTCCACTCAAATGAGACATCGAAAGTAGTCGGAACTCAGAGAAACAGAAAGTAGAATCGTGGTTTCCAGAGGAGGGGGGAAATGGGGAGTTGTTGTTCAATGGGTATAGAGTTTCAGTTTTGCAAGATGAGAAAGTTCTAGAGATCTGCTGCACAGCTCTGTGAATATACTTAGCACTCCTGAACTGTACACTTAACAATAGCTAAGGTGGGGGGAGAAAAACCAAAGTTGAACATTTATGTTACCTCACAAATCGGTTTGTTTTCTAGGAATGTACACAGAAGAAATAGCTGTGTTTGTGTACCATGGGAGATGTACATGAGTGCTCGTAATTGTTTATAAGGTTCAATACCTGGCAACAAAAAAAAGAAGTTAAAAAACATTCATCCTTATTTCTTCTATTATTTTATACAGCTGGTTTTCTTACGTTTACATTGTTTATCTATTTGGAATATATTTGCTTTAGAGGAGGGGCATAGAGAGCAGGCTCTTTTTTCTTTTCCCCCCCTAAACGGCTAGCTTCTTGCTCTAACACCAGTAACTGAATAATTCATCTTTTCCTCCTGGTTTTGAAATGTCATCTTTACCTTATATTAAATTTACATGTACTTGGGTCTCTTTCTGGACTCTGATATTCCCTGGGTGTACAGGTATAACACTGTTTTAATTTGGCCACTTTTAGATAAGCTTGAGCATGAGAATTGTATCTTAAGAACTGACCTGTAAAGTAGCATGTACGTTGCCATGCGTGTCACCAGGTTGGGGCTGCTTTCTGGCGGGCTTTTTCACGGGGCTGACTCTCTCCGTTATCCAGACTGGCCCAAGTGCCACTGTAGATACAGAAACCGAAGTTCAGTGAGGTGAGATAACTTGCTGTAGGTTGTAGCTCATTGGTGCTCTCGTTCACCACGTCTGGGAAGTGGCGGAGCAGAGACTGGAGCCTGAGTCCGACTTCTGAGTCTGTGGAGTTCCTTTAAGAACACGCTGGCTCTCTCGGATGCCCGGATCTCTCTCCCTGGGGACCATACATGCTCTGGCACAGAGGGGTGCTAATAGATGCTTGCTAAAGTACATGGGAAGCAGTCGTCATGGCTTATTCAAAACAGATATTCCTGAGCAGATTACTCCCTGGTTGCAGTTAGATATATGCTAATATTTGTTTTAATCAGTTAATTTTTATTTATTATTTATTTATTTATTTATTTTTATTCTTATGTTAATCCCCATACATTACATCATTAGTTTTAGATGAAGTGTTCCATGATTCATTGTTTATGCATAACACCCAGTGCTCCATGCAGAACGTGCCCTCCTCAATACCCACCACCAGGCTAACCCATCCTCCCACCCCCCTCCCCTCTAGAACCCTCAGTTTGTTTTTCAGAGTCCATCGTCTCTCATGGTTCGTCTTAATCAGTTAATTTTTATTTATTTATTTTTAAATTTTATTTATTTATTTGAGCATGAGAGGGGGGAGGGTCAGAGAGAGAAGCAGACTCCCTGCTGAGCAGGGAGCCGGACGTGGGACTCGATCCCGGGACTCCAGGATCATGACCTGAGCCGAAGGCAGTCGCTTAACCAACTGAGCCACCCAGGCGCCCCTAATCAGTTAATTTTTAAATAATTAAAGTAACCTAATGATATTACAGAGAAATCAGAAAATAAGGAAATGAAAAGACTATGTTAAATAAATCCCAGCCCTCTTACAGTCACTATTAAAATTTCGGTGTATTTCCGTCTAGTTATTTATTTATTTTTTTTAAAGATTTTATTTACTTATTTGAGAGAGAGAATGAGACAGAGAGCATGAGAGAGGGGAGGGTCAGAGGGAGAAGCAGACTCCCCACTGAGCAGGGAGCCCGATGCGGGACTTGATCCCGGGACTCCAGGATCATGACCTGAGCTGAAGGCAGCTGCTTAATCGACTGAGCCACCCAGGCGCCCTCCGTCTAGTTATTTTATAAGCATATTTTTATTTATTTGAATCATAAATGTATTAGTTTTGCCTCCTGCCTTTTCCTTCCCCCATCTTTACTTTGTCTTCCTAATTGTCATTTTTAAAGACTGCATACTATTCACAGAAAAGAGTGAACATGGCTTATTTAACCCATATTCTATTGTTGCACATTTAGATTGGGTCTGGTTTTTCTCTTATCAAGTTCCACTGTAATGAACAATTTCATAAATAAGACACTCTGATATTTTAAAGCCCTCTCCTTTGGATATATTCCCGAAGATAGATTACTAGGTCAAGGGTAGTTATTAGTTTGACATATTTCCGTATATCCTGCCCCTTTTGGACCAATAATTGGTAGTAGGCTTTGGGAAACTCTGTTGACTTGGAAAAGAAATCTAGTAAATTCTTCTTTTTTTTTCTTTTTAAGATTTTATTTATTTATTTGATAGAGACACAGCGAGAGAGGGAACACAAGCAGGGGGAGTGGGAGAGGGAGAAGTAGGCTTCCCGCTGAGCAGGGAGCCAGATGCGGGGCTTGATCCTAGGACCCTGAGGTCATGACCTGAGCCGAAGGCAGATGCTTAATGACTGAGCCACGCAGGCGCCCCGAAATTACTATACTTCTATATATTATTTTTCTGTTATGAAATTGTTCATTACAGTGGAACTTTATAAGAGAAAAACTAGACCCAATCTAAATGTGCAACATTTACTAAAAAAAAGTTTCACTGACTTTATTATTATGAGAGGGGTTCATGTTCAATGAGGAAACCTAGAATATATATGCACAAAAGAAAAGACTTTATAATTGCACACCCCTTCAAGATGAGCTCTGTTAGTTTCATGTCTGTTCTTACGTTATTTACTTACACGAGTATTAATTTTTCAGTAAATTATTTTTAATCTCATTTTACTAGCCAGAATTCTCTAATAACTAGTTATTCCGCATTTATGCTGGTAAACCATTTTTGGATGATGATCCTTCCTCTTTTAAGATCTTAAATACCTTTTGAATTTGTTTAGCCATTAAATATTTGTCCTTATTATGGGTGACGACCCTTGATAGGTGCCAAGGTGATAAATCAATATGGATTCTGTTCATAGCCATATATAATGTGCTATAGAAAGTGTTCAGTGTTCTAAGACTAGTTGCTGAGGGTGTTTCGTGGAGGGAAAGATGAATCCTGGTAGGAAAGATGAATCCTGGTAAAGAGAATCCAGGGCAACTTCCTGGAGGAAGTGGTATTTGAGTGTGGCTTTGAAGGACAGATAGGATTTGAGGGTCTGAAGATTGGTCTGTGGGAGGAAAGGGAGGGAGCAGAGCATTCTGGGCCAATGAAATAATATGCATCATCAAAGAAAGATGAACTTTGGTGATTTTTTTAGCGTTGTGTATTTATTACTATAAATTTAATTCTTTCAAAGCTGGTGAGTCATAAAATTCTGCCCAAATGTGATTATCCTTTATGTGGCCCACCAGAATGTTCAGTTAATCAGGACTCTTGTCTCTGAGGGGGTGCGGGACGGTGGGGGGTTTATAGGGGAAAGATAGCAGGTAGGGAAAGTTCAATCTTTGGTAATCTGGCCTCAGGTCAGAACAGTGTTCTCACTCTGCAAAGTGCTTTTGCAGATACGGTCTCACTCCTGCCTCCTGGTATCCAGACAGAACTGACCTCTGCAGGGCCTGTGCCCTGCTGGGCAGCAGCAAATCATACTTTCATGACTGACCCACTGGAAGAAATGCATTTTATATCAGCATCTTATTGATGCCCGTGGACTTATCTAAGTACAGCAAAAGGAAGCAACTGATATTTACACTTAACCACTTGCAACGCATTCGGATACTTTTTAATTCTCTCTTTTGTTAAAAAAATGCTGGCTGTGACTCATTAAATTGATTTCAAGACCCAACAATGGGTCTTCCAGGTGCTCCTGCCAGGACCTCCCAGGTGTCCTGAGCAGGTGGAACCTAGAGCCCCTTTACCCCTCCTGTCCAGCAGGTCAGGAACAGATCAGAAATGTCCTGCCTGCCTGGCTTCCCCATCCTCAGGATGAATACTGATCTTTGTAACTTCCCATTGAAGATAATGAGTGCACGAAGCAGGCAGCGGGGGAGCTCCTGGATGGGCAAACTGAACTTGGAGATGGGCTTGGAGTGGCTTCCCACAAGTGACTAGACGTCTCGGGTTTCCAAGGAGTCCCAGGGAAGAAAACCGTTAGTGGAGATGATCTTGGAGAGGCATAGGGTTATGGTCTTTTTTTTTCTCTTTTGCATATACTAAGTTTTCCTCGTGGAACACGAACCTCTTTCATAATAACAAAGTGAGTAAAAAAAAAAACAACACACCAAACAAACCACTTTTTATTTTTTTTTTTTTATTTATTTTTTTTTTTAAAGATTTTATTTATTTATTTGAGACAGAATGAGAGACAGAGAGCATGAGAAGGAGGAGGGTCAGAGGGAGAAGCAGACTCCCTGCCGAGCAGGGAGCCCGATGCGGGACTCGATCCCGGGACTCCAGGATCATGACCTGAGCCGAAGGCAGTCGCTTAACCAACTGAGCCACCCAGGTGCCCCACAAACCACTTTTTAAAGAGTTTACTATATTTTCCAAATCAATAGAAGTTCCCAGATCTTACTACCAGTAATCTCTCTTTGGGATTATATCCAAAGGAGAGGATTTTAAAATACCAAAATATTTTATATATGAAGATGTTCTTTACAGTGTAGTTTTACCAAAGCCCAGTACGAGGTCTGGCAGGAGTGTGCAGGGTGGGTCTGAGCGCTGTGGCGCATGATGGCCCCAGGAAAAACAGTCATTATTAGATTGCTGCTCTGAGACGCAGGGCAGCCAAGTGGCTAAGGTTGTCCCCTTGGTAGCCAGACTTCCGGGATGCAAGACCCGCAGGCTGCATGACTCTGGGCAAATTACTCAGCCTCTCTCTGCATCAGAATGGGTTAATAGTAAAAGCACTAGCTCTGCGCTTGACACATAGTAAGTCCTATATAAGGGTTAACTGGCCAGTTGCAGCTGAATGCTTTTTTTTTTTCCCCTTGCACAGAATGTGGAAACTGTAGGCTCGCTAGTCCTATGTCTGAGTCCGTTTGGGGTGTAGGAGGATAGAGAACGTGGAAGGACTAGGGCTGGATGCAAGAGGCCTCCTGTTGACGGTTCTGCCCCTTAATCAGGCCTGGGCTGAGTTTGGGGTGTCATTTTCCCTAATGGAAACACTGTTGTTAGAATATGAGATAATGAGCTACTTCTGCTCTGCCTTGCAAAATTGTCATGAGGATAAAAATTCATTCACCCATAAAATGAAGGGATTGGACTTTAGAGATGATGGAGGGGATTCCTTATGAATTCCAGCTATGGTTGGTTATTGATTCCATGGATAGGCCATAGTGGGGAAGGTGCTGAGATTGATTAGTGATGTCTGCCACTGGGAAGGCAATGTGGTGCTGACCCTGCTCCCATTTGCTGCTTCTGAGCTGGATGGCTTTGTGGGTCCCACTTAATCCATGGCTGGGTGGTCTGAAGGGTTATAAAGGATTGAGGGATTGGCTGTCCAGTCCTGCGACCAAGAGATGGGTGGATCTGACTGAGTCCATATTTTCTAAATGCGTATATTAAGATATCTTAAAGCTCCAGTAACTAAATGAAGGTGGACCTGGCATAGTCTTATACAGGCAGATAGATTTTAATAGATTACAGTCCAGAAACAGACTCAACAGATGCAGCTATGTATTAACTTCAGTTCCAGTACCACCCTGTTCTGGTAAATTTTGCTTTTAAAATACTATAATATTTGGTAAACATTTCTCCCCATTATTCTGTTTTCAGAACTTTCGTTAGTCTCACACATATTCTACCAGATGAACACTTGAATCAATTTTATTTTATTTTATTTTTTTGTTTTGTTTTTTTGAATCAATTTTAAAGGTAAAAATTGTTTTGTGATGGTAATTGTATTAAATGTATGTATGTGTTGATTTGAGTTAGGAAGGACATTCTCACAATATTATGTTTTTCTGCCCAGCAAGGTCGTCTGTCTCTTTCTTCATTCCCATGTTCCCATATATGACCCACAGTAAAATTTTCCAGATAAGTTTTGGACATTTATTTCAAAATATATTCCTGAGCATTTGATATTTTTGACTGTAAGTGGGATAATTTGCCTTATTGTGTATTTTGCCTAATTAATTCAGGTACATAGAAAAGCTCCTGGTTTTTATGTGGTTGTTTTGTTAGTGGATAGCTTACTGTCTTCTTAATTCCGGTGGTTTCTTGTGGCTTTTTAGATAGATGATAATATATGCAGGTAATACTCATTTCCTTTCTTCTTTTATAGCCATTGTCCTTTTTTTTTTTTTCTTTCTTGTATGTCGGGTGGGCCTTCTGGGCAGTTTTAATAATAGGGATAACAAGTATTCTTGTATTGTCTTATTTCTTCTTTTAGTGGGAAGGATTCTAACATTTTCTAATTAAGTATAAAGTTTTATTTTGGTTTCTGATACATATTCTTCATCACTAAGCATCTTCTGAGTTGCTCAGTTCTTTTTTTAAAATTTTTTTAAAAGATTTTATTTATTTATTCATAAGAGACAGAGAGAGAGAGGGAGGCTGAGGGAGAAGTAGGCTCCCCACTGAGCAGGGAGCCCGATGTGGGACTCGATCCCAGGACCCTGGGATCATGACCTGAGCCGAAGGCAGACACTTAACCATCTGAGCCACCCAGGCGCCCTTTTTTTTTTTATTTTTAAAGGTGGAGATGAGTGGTATGATTTAGGAGTGATTTTCACTTTTCTGTCTTTGAATTTTTCTTCTGCAAAGGATTGTGAATCATCCCCTCCCCCGCTGTAAAACTATTTAATAAGAGGGGGGAAAAGGATGATGAATTCTGAACAAATACCTTTTCATTATGTACCCAGATGGCCATATGGTTTTCTTACTTTGATCTGTTGATGTGATGAATTGTATTAATAGATTTCCTAATATTAAACCATCCTGGAAGGAACCCATTTTGTTCATGGTGTTTCATTATTTTAATACACCTCAGATCCATTTTGCAGTGTTTTGTGTCTGTATTCCTTAGTGAGATTGTCCTGCAGTTTTATTTTTAGTGTGCTGTTTTTTGTCATTTTTAAAATGGGGATTATGCTGGTACAGTGGGTTATAAATTGGGAAGTGATCTGGAACAAGGTGGATAAATACATTGTAAAATGTGTACCTATTGGTAGTGGCTGTGGAGATTGCTGTGTTGAGAAGGATTCTGAGGTCCTGTCATGTGTAAACAATTTAGTGTTTTGTACGAGTGTAGGAAATGAGAGTTTAAGCATGCATGCCAGATGTTTATTTGTAGTCCTTGCCAGGAATGATTTATACTGCATGGGAATTATCTATCTTTTGAAAGTTTAAAAGGACTCGCCTTTAAAACTCTCTATCTTGTTACGCTTTTGGAGATGATGATTTTCCACTGTAATCCTTTCTTCACTTTTTTTTGGCTTTTGCTCTTGTTGAAAATAGTTTTGGTCACTTATATTTTCTTAGAAACTTATCAAGAATTTGAACCTAATTTGCATAGAATAGAACTTAAAAGCATGTCCTCTGGTTATATTTTCTAGTCTTGATTTTCTTGTAATTGTATTTTTTTCTTTATTTTTTGATTGAATACTAATATCCAGGCCTTATTATTTTTGTATCCACCTCTTAACACTTTGAAGTTATTTGTCAATTCTGACTACTTAAAACATTTCCACATTGTTATGTTTATGTTAAATCCAGCCTTCTGCCTTCTTTAGATTTTTTTAAAAAAATGGAATCCTTAGCTCTTTAATTTTCTCTGTTTAGTAGTAAAAGTGTTTAATCAATGAATTTTCCTCTGAGTACATTTTTGGTCACATCCCATAAGCCTACTGTGAAGTGTTGTAACTCTTTTCTCTCCTAAATATTCCATAGTTTTAGTTTGGATGTCCTCTTTAGTCTAAAGGTTATTTAAAAATATAATTTAAATTTCTTTGATTCCCTTTTTTTTTACATTAGTATTTATATTTATTCGCTTTTAGTTTATTGTGAGAGAATGTTGCCAATAATTTTGTTCTTGGTGATTCATAGAAAGTTTTGGATTCCTTTTTTAAAATATTAGTTTGTGTAAATGTTTCATTTGCTTGCAACTTAAGCTATTTCCCCTTTGGGGTTTATTGTTTGCTACGTATATGTATATTTCTCAATTCCATATATCATCGACATTAATCACATGTTTTAGACTCCCTATAGGGCCCTAATAATACTGTTTTTCCATTTATTATTTCAAGGATTTGAGAATCTGTTAATGTCTTCCAATAATATAATGTTTCTTTTGGTTTTACCATTGGCTCTTTCTAGTTTACTTTATATATTTTATTGCTAGGTTATTTAACAGAAATATATACGTGCCTGCTAGCATTTTATTATGGGTTGTCCTCCTAATCTGTAAAAATAGGTCCTCCTTGACCTGTTACATGCTTTCTGCTTTCAGTTGTAGTTTTCCTAATTTTTGTAAAGCATTTCCTGATTTCACCTTTAATTCAAGTGATTTTTATAAAGCACTTTCTGCTTTCTGTTGTTGGAATTTACCTGGTATAATTCTACATTTAAGTTTTTATTTTACTCTTCACTTTTAACCTTTCTGTGCCCTTTAAAAAAGAAATCACTGTCTTTCTTTCAGATAGCGTGTAGTTTTATATATATATTTTTTAATTTTTTTTTATGCGTGTAGTTTTATATTTAAAAACTCAGAGTCTGAGTGTCTATGTCTTTTAATATGGAGCTTACCCCCAGTTATATTTATTATAATACCTAATGTTTTTTTTTAACTTCTTTCATCTAATTATAGTTTTCTTTTTTTTTAAGTACTTACGTAACTAAGAAGGTATTTTTGATGCCTTCTCATGTGAGTGGCAGCTTGGATGAATAGAGCATTTTTGGGTTACGTATTTTATCACTCAGTACCCTGTAGATGTGCTGTAATCTTATGTTGTTAAAATTGGGTAATTCAGAGGCCACATGGTATTTTATTTTCATGGTTGACTCCCCCATCCTCCAACCTTCCTGAATGCCCACACCATTCTTTTTCCCCCTTGAAATTCAAGGGGTATTCCAAGCAGTGTCCAGGTTTTGGTGCCTTTTCATAAGTTTGCTGAGGTGCATGGAATGTACTTTGTCTACAGATTTAGCTCTTAAGAATAGGAACGTTTTTGTTGCATGTGTCCCACTGGGCTCATTTCTTTTTGGGAAATGGGAGTTATCCATATATATATCTGTATATATGTAGTATATATTATTCTTGTGTTGAGTATTTGAGCCTCTCTTTCTTTTTTTTAAGATTTTATTAGAGAGAGTGCAACACAAGCAGGGGGTGGGGCAGAGAGAGAAGGAGGCTGAGCAGGGAGCCCGACGTGGGGCTTGATCCCAGGACCCTGGGATCATGACCTGAGTCCAAGGCAGACGCTTAACTGACTGAGCCACCCAGGCGCCCTGAGCCTCTCTTCTTTCTTTTGAGGTTTGCAAGTACTTCTCAGGTGTCTCCTTTGCACAACTTACCTGTTTTCTGCGCTCAGTTTTGCCAGTCACTGCTCCTGATGGCTGGTTATAATTCTGTGCCATTATTTGATTCCTTGCACTCTCCTGAATTGTTTGAGCTTTCCCTTCATTTGACTCCATTCTTGTTTTCTTTAGTTTTGTTGAGAGTGCAGAGGAGAATTTGTCTCAAATTTATTTTAGCTTCCCAGAGTAAAACTGTTTTTACATGTTCCTTCTCTGAATCTTGAGTAGGATGCTTATCCTAACCTTTTGTTGTTACACAGTTTTGTTTCATTTGCCCTCCCCCCTGCTTGTTTCATGTATTCCTTCTAAATAAGGAAGGATATGAATTGGTATGGGGTAGACCCTACCCTGATACCAGTACCTGGTGCCTCTTCAGTTCTTGAGTTGAAAGGGGAGGGCCAGATGTTGTACATGATGGGTGGGCGACACAGCCGCCCGAGGTTGAGGGGGTGGGGCTAGGACTGTAGGTTTTCTGAGTCTGGGATTCCACAGATGGAGGTCCCTGTAGGTCCCGATACCCCCCAGGCCTCCCACCAAGTTTGGTTTTCATCAATTCTGTTTCAGAATCTCAGGGAGGGCAGCTGCGAGGTGGTTCGTCGTGATGCCCTTTGATGTGTCCTCACATCCCTACCATCTGGCAGAAATCCCTCGGTGTATGTGAAATCCCCTCCTAGATTTCAGGACCTCCCCCCTTTTTTTTTTTTTTTTAAAGTTTTTAATTATGTTAAAATATAGTATATAACATAAAATTGATCATCCTCACCATTTTTGTGTGGACAATTCAGGTGTGTTAAGTACACGTGCATTACTGTGCTACCCAGGTGTAGAACTTGTTCATCTGGGAAACTCTCCCTAAAGCGCTCTCCCTTCCCCCCTACCCCCGGCCCTGGGCCACCACCATTCTACTTTCTGTCTATGAATTCGACTATTGCTACACCTGCACCTACTCTTCCCATTCACTGATGGTGGTGGTGATTATACAGTTTTTTAAATACTTTATTTATTTGAGAGAGAGAGAGAGTGCAAGCGAGCATGAACCGGGGGTGGGGTGGGGGGGGCGGCAGAAGAAGGACAAGCGGACTCCATACCCAGCGCAGAGCCCAACGGGGGGCTCGTGACCTTGAGATGATGACCTGAACCAAAATCTAGAGTCGGACTCTTAACCGACTGAGCGCCCCAGGAGTCCCAGTTACTATATTATTATAGCTGTTTCAGGAAAACTTAAGTAAAATGGACAGTCATAGCTGAATGTTTGGATAAATGGATGTACCCATGTAACTCATACCCCTATAGCCACATGGAACATTTCCAGCTCCCAGAATGTTTCATTGGGTCCTTTGTCAGTTGCCACCTTCTTCCCCAGAGGCCACGGCTATGTTGATTATCTTCACGTTAGACTGGTTTACCTGGTCTAGACTTAATAGTGCCTTCTATTTTTGTATTCCTGTAGTCAGTCTCTGGGAGTGGGGAAGAGAGGAGGCATTGGTGGTCCCTGTGCCATCTGCCACATAGGACTCTCACCCCTTTGCAGGTCTGGGGTTCACTGTCAGATTAGCTTACTACTGCCTTTGGTCTTTGTTTTCTTTTCTTTTTTTTTTTTTAAAGATTTATTTATTTATTTATTTATTTGACAGAGAGAGAGAGAAAGAGAGAGAAGAACAGGGGGGAGAGGGAGAAACAGGCTCTCCGCAGAGCAGAGAGCCTGATGCAGGACTCGATCCCAGGACCCTGAGATCATGACCTGAGCCGAAGGCAGACGCTTAACCAACTGAGCCACCCACGTGCCCCAGTCTTTGTTTTCATTCTGTTCTGCTAGTGTTATAAATGAGGAACCAAGGGAAAAAGCCGCAGCATTTCCCCAACATTTAAAACTCCATGTATTCGGGCGCCTGGGTGGCTCAGTTGGTTAAGCGACTGCCTTCGGCTCAAGTCGTGATCCTGGAGTCCCGGGATCGAGTCCCACATCGGGCTCCCTGCTCAGCGGTGAGTCTGCTTCTCCCTCTGACCCTCCTCCTTCTCATGCTCTCTGTCTCTCATTCTCTCTCTCGCAAATAAATAAAATCTTAAAACAAAAAAACCCAAAAAAACCCCTCCATGTATTCAACTCCTCCTTTCTGTTATAAAAGTAGTTATTCATACATTAAAATTTTGAAGTCTAGAGAATTAAGGGAAGATTAATCCATCATTTTACTGTTTTACAATGATGATTCGCATTTCTCTTTTTTCTAGGTGTCCTTTTATTCTTTGTGTAATATAGCTATCATCACACGCATACAGTTTTATATCCTGCCTTTTTCATTTAACACTGAAACGTCAGTATTTATTTCTAGGTAGCTCCAGGAATGTCTGTGGTCATTTTTTATTGCCTCCACGGTAGCAGTAGTGGGGGTTGTCATTTGAGCGTTTATGCTGTGCCTTGTGCTGTTCGGAGTCTTGTTAAGTCGTTAAGTCCTCACGACGTACCTGTGAGCTATGTACTGTTACTCCCATTTTACAGATGGAGAAATCGAGGCCGAGTGAATAAGGCACACATTTTGGCGACTAGGGAAGCCAAACCCAGGCATTCGGACTTCCGTCCTCAGCACTTGTGCACAGTGGTTACCTTCATCAGTTCTTTGAGTGGGCTGTACAGGGATCTTTTCTTCCATTTTACGGATGAGTAAACTGAGGCCCAGAGAGGAAAAGTGACTTATCTGAGGGGAGGCAGCAAGGAAGTGGCAGAGCCAAGGCTGGGACCCGGGCTGGAACCCTCTCCCCTATTTCTGGAGGTCCTTTGTTCCGCTTGGCAGGGTCCTGCCTCTTCTCCAGTTCTGCCTCACGGTGGAATCACCCCCCCTTTTTTTCAGTCTTCTGGTTTTCTTTGCATTCTCATTATCTGCCATTTTTCCAGCAGCCCCGAGTCCCCTGGCCTCTCTGGGCCTCAGTTTCTTCATCTTTAAAATGGGCCCCGCCTTTCTCCCACTCCTCTCTGGGCTGTGGCTTCAGTCCTTCTCTCCCGGACTTGGCCAGCCCGGCGCTTTCCCAGACACTTGCAGGGAACTGTACTTGAGGCTGAGCTAGCATCTGCTTCCCCATCTGGTCCCAACTTTTTCCTTAATCACCCACTGAATTGGCTCTAACAAAATGCTGACAACTTGAATGAGACATTAGCTGATACATCAGCGCCCGTGCCAGGGCTTCACGGGCTTTTCCGGGACGTGACGGACTCAGGCCCAGCAAAGTCCCTCGTTCCCTGGCCGGAGTCCCCATCCCAGCTGAGTGGCAGGCCCAGCCGGGGTACAGCGCTCTCATGGGGTCTCGTAGCTCATAAATGCCACCTTCCAGGGCTGCATCCCAGGCATCTGGTCGTCTTCAGGGCTGGGTCGAGGACCTGGAAGCAAGTTTTGTCTTCTCTCCTCTCCCTCCCTTGGTCTCTAACCTTTCATGTCTTTTGTTCCAAGTTAGATTCTTTTTGTTTTGTTTCATTTCTTCATGTTTCCAGCTAGTCTTAAGGCAGTGGAGCTAAGTGTGCCACAGTAGAAAGAAGTTGGCCTGAGCTTTCTTGGCTTCAAGGTGGCTCCTGCATGCCTTTTTTGGGGCCTCTTCTGCATCTGCGTAAAGGGGTCTGATAAGGTGTAATACAGGCTCTTTTTTTTTTTTTTTTAAAGATTTTATTTATTTATTTGAGAGAGAATGAGATAGAGAGCATGAGAGGGGGGAGGGTCAGAGGGAGAAGCAGACTCCCTGCTGAGCAGGAAGCCTGATGCGGGACTTGATCCCAGGACCCTGGGATCATGACCTGAGCCAAAGGCAGTCGCTTAACCAACTGAGCCGCCCAGGCACCCGAGGCTCTTAATTCTGATATCCTGGATTCTGAGAAAAGGCTGAGCTTCCATTTTCTCATTGTATGTAGGGTACCTAGAGTCAGAGGCTGCCTAGTGGGGGTGAAGAGCATAGGCTCTGGAGCTGGCCATTCTGGATTCCAGTCTTGCCTCTGCTGCTTTCTCCCTGTGTAACCTTGGGCAAATTGCTGGACCTCTCTGTGTCTCTGTTTCCTCTTTATAAGTTGGAGATTGGAGAACCTTATGAGAGCATTAATAGTGAAGAGTAAATGAGTTCAGACGTGTAAAGCAACTGGCATGTGGTCACAATGTCATCTGTTGTCCCTACCCCCCTTCTTTTAATATTCTGTGCAGCAGGTTAAGTTAATATACTCAGTTTCGGGTGCATGATCGTTTTTGGCGCATTACGATCCCTCCTTGCTTTATTTAGTTACTTCTTTTTATCACCATCCACTCTCTGGCCCTGCTGCCCTGCTGTCTCCAGTATTCTATATATTTAACATGCATCTTTTTGTTTATATGTGTTCTTGCAAAATGTGCTTGCTGTTTTGTATATGTGTTTAAAAAGTGTCCATCAGTGCTGTAGTGTCCAGATCTCCTTCTGTTGCTCGCTTTTGACCCTCTGCTCTAAGGATTTGAGCTCCATTACGTTACTTTGAGCTGCTGGGTGGATTTTACCCTTCCACGTCTCAGTGATGGATAAGCAGACCTCAACTTCCCCCATCCCAAATAAAGCTGCGGCGAGCATCCTTGTACATGCTCTCAGGTGGACCGCCACGAGACCTTTGTTATGATGTGTACCCAGCTGTGGAATTTGGGACAGAATGAAATCGAGGATATTTGAAAGAAGCAAAAGGAATAGATGTTTTCATACCCCAAATTGAGTAAATCATAAATAGTACTTAGCCAGTCAAGAAGTTGACTGTCTCTTGGGCTTGCCTTGAATTCCCAGCTGAGGACCTCTTCTTAATTTTTATACTTTTAACTTGCAATCACATGAATAGCTGCTCTTTGAAAACAATTCAGGTGACCCAGAAGTAAGTAGTATAAAGAATGAAGTGGAAAGAGCCCCTTGACGTTGCTCCCCATCCTCCTAAGCCCCGTGTCCAGTAGGCAAGCACTCTGGTGACAGCGGAGTATGTCATGCTGGGTCTTGTCTTACACACTTACCGGCACAAATGTGAACCATTCGTATTGTTGTTATAGCTTAGCTTTGCTCACTTAGTAGGATGTCATAGGGCTGTTCGTTTTCATGTTAGCGCCAGTAGACATGCTTCAATTTTTATCAATGCTTCCTATTCCATTTTAAGGATCTGCCATAGTGGGGCGCCTGGGTGGCTCAGTCGGTGAGGCGTCTGCCTTCGGCTCAGGTCATGATCCCACATTGGGCTCCCTGCTCAGCAGGGAGTCTTCTTCTCCCTCTGCCCCTCCCCCTGCTTGTGTGCTCGCGCTCTCTCTCTCTCTCTCTGTGTGTCAAATAAATAAATCTTTAAAGAAAAAAAAAGGATCTGTTGTAGTTTATGTCACTAGTTCCCTTCTGCTGGGTATTTTGGGTGTTGCCAGTATTTTTGCTATCTCTCGAATTCTGGGTTGACGGGCGTTTTTTTTTCTTTCAGTACTTTATTATTATTATTTTTTATTTTTTTATTTTTTTAAAGATTTTATTTATTTATTTGACAGAGAGAGACAGTGAGAGAGGGAACACAAGCAGGGGGAGTGGGAGAGAGAGAAGCAGGCTTCCCCGCCGAGCAGGGAGCCCGATGCGGGGCTCGATCCCAGGACCCTGGGATCATGACCTGAGCCGAAGGCAGACGCTTAACGACTGAGCCACCCAGGTGCCCCTATTATTATTATTTTTTAAAGATTTTATTTATTTGACACAGAGCGAGCAAGCACAAGCAGGGGGAGTGGCAGGCAGAGGCAGAGGGAGACGCAGACTCCCTGCAGAGCAGGGGGAGCCCGATGCGGGACCCCATCCCAGGACTCTGGGACCACGACTCAAGCCAAAGGCAGTCGCCCAACCAGCTGAGCCACCCAGGCACCCCTCTTTTAGCACATTAAAGGTGTTGCTCCTCTGTCTTCTGTTTTAATGTTTTGGTGAGGAGGTGGCTGTAATTCTTATTTTGTTCCTCTGTATGTCTTGTCTTCTTAAAATTTCGTACAACTTTTTAGATCTTTTTATCTTTGGTTTTAAGCAGTTTGATTGTGATGTGCTCGAGAGCGGTTTTCTTTGTGTTTGTTCTGCTTGGGATTCATTGAGCGTCTGGATTCTGTGGGTTTATAGTTTGCACCAGATTAGAAACTTTTGGCCATTATTTCTTCAGATAACCTTTTCTCTCCTCACCCTCGCTCCTCTTTCTTCAGAACTCCAGTTGCATATATATTTGGCCTTTTGACATTGTCCCACAGCTCATTGATGCCCAGTTTATTTTTGTCTGCCTTTTTTCTCTGTGTTTCATTGTTAACAGCTTCTGTTGTGTCTTCAGGTTCATCATTCTTTTCTTCTTCAGTATCTAATCTGTTCTTCATCCCAGGCGTTTTATTTTTCATCTCTGGAAGTTTGATCTGGGTCTTCTTTATGTCTCCTGTGTCTCTTTCTCACATGCTCCTCTTTTTCCTCCCTTCTTGGTTTATGGGGTACATTTATGATAGCTCTTTTAATGTCCTTTGAGTCTGTCATCTTTGTCATTTCTGTGTCTCTTCCTATTAATGAGTTTTCCTGCTTCTTTCATGCCTAGTAATTTTTGATTGACAGACATTGTGAATTTTGCATTGTTCCGTCAGTGCTGTGATGTTTTAGTATTCCTTTAAATATTTTTGAGCTTTATTCTGTTATTGCTCTCGTCCTTGTTTCCTAATTGTTGCCGTAACAACCACATACGTAGTGGCTGAAAAACATGTGAATTTATTATCTTATAGTTCTGGAGATTGGACGCCCATGATGGATTTCACTGGGCTGAAGTCAAGGTGTTGGGTGGGCCTGCGTTCCTTCTGGAAGCTCTAGGGGAGGATCTGTTTCCTTTTCTAGCTTCTACAGGCTGTCTGAATTCCCTGGGCTGAGGCTCCATCTCTCTGTCTTCAAAGCCAGCAGTGTTGGGCACAGTCCTTCTGCTGCCTTGTCTCTGGTTCTGTCTTCTACTTAGAAGGACCCTTGCACTGTGCCCACCCACATAATCCAGGATCATCTCCCCATCTCAAGGTCATCTGATTAGCAAGCTTAATTCCATTTGCCCGTATCCTAACATATCCACGGGTACTGGGGATTCGGATGTGGAGATCTTGGCGGGGAGCCATTGTTCTGGCTACCAGAGGAGCTAAATTGTGTAGGACCACCCGAGCAGTCCATTTGGTACAGTGTAGCCCATGGGGCACGTTTGGCCTGCCACCTGTTTTTGTAAATAAAATTTTATTGGAACACAGCTATGCTCATTCCTTTATGTCTTGTCTGTGGCTGCTTTCATTCCATAGTGACCCACAGAGCCTAAAATATTCACTGTTTGGCCCTGGTCTAGAGCTAATTTTTTTCCCTTTTCTGAGTACTCAACCCGATGCCATTAGTTATTATATTTCCCCACTTTGGCTGTTGGGAATGTGAACTATTCTTAGCTCTGTGTGAGCTCTGAGACTTGTTCTACTGGGTTCTTTCTGGTGGTTCTTGGCCCAGCCTCAGGTGGTTTCCTTATGCGCATGTGCTGATTAGTACGAAAGCAACTGAAGAATTTGAGCATGTTCTCTGGGCACCTCTGTCTTCTCTGACTCTCTACACTGCATATTGCTGCCTCTTTGCCCTCCGCAATTCTAAACTGTGCCCCCAACTCAAGGGAAGTCCCCTGAACTCTGCTTGTGGTCCCCCTCTCTGCACTGCAGCCTAGAAATGCTCCAGGTAGTCTGCTGTGACAGTTGTGGGACCCACCTCGTTTGCTTCTCCTCTCTCAGGGATTACTGCCTGTGTTGTCCCTTGTCCAGTGGTTAGAGATCATTGTTTTGTATGTTCTGTCCAATGACTTGGTGGTTTGAGTTGGGGGGTAAATCTAGTCCCTCTTGCTCTGTCATCACTAGAGGCCACTTACATCAGTATTATTTTGCATTTATGAGGGTACTTTTGGAAGATAGCATGTTGGAAGAGGCTTCTTGGGGTCAGAGATTCTACATTTTAACGATACTGCCAAATTGGCCTTCGTAAGGGCTGTGCCACTGTGCTTTTGAGAGTCTCATTCTTTTTTTTTTTTAAAGATTTTTATTTGTTTATTTGAGAGAGAGAATGAGATAGAGAGCATGAGAGGAGGGAGGTTCAGAGAGAGAAGCAGACTCCCCGCCGAGCAGGGAGCCTGATGTGGGACCCGATCCCGGGACTCCAGGATCATGACCTGAGCCGAAGGCAGTTGCCCAACCAACTGAGCCACCCAGGCACCCCGAGAGTCTCATTCTAATAGCAGGCGTTGTCGGGGGCGGGGGGGGGTAGAGGATGATAGGAAATCGCTTTGAGTGCTGTAAAGTTGGCAATGGGCCAAGGGTTATGGCTCTTAAGAAAGGGCTTCTAGCTGTTCCTCTCTTGACTTGGGTCTCTGCTGGCCATTTTGCTCTGCCAAGCTATTCTCAGGCTGGGCCCTGTAGGACTAATATTTTTTCCTTAGCAAGCAGGGTTGCCTGGGGGAGAATCTTCTGTTAGGCTACTACTTTCTTTTCTGACATGTATTGAGCACCTACAGATGCTAAATAACGTCTCAAGTGCTTCATGTAGTCACTGTGATATAGTTTAATTCTCTACCACAACCCGTGGGAGGTTGGGATGAAATGGAAACAGAGAGGTGGGGTGGTTCGCCCAGTGTCGTACAGCTGATTCCCAGCAAAGCGAGGATTCTTTCTGCCTTTAAACCAAATCTGCCAGTTCGTACAACAGACCATCCATTTTAGTCAAGATCCCTTAGGCTGCACGAGACAGAAACTCATCTCAATCTTGGCTTAAGCCCAAAGGGACATTCATTGGTGTGCCTACTGAAGAGTTCAGGGCTGGACCCAGATACTTAGAGGAGGTTATTAGAAATGCATTGCTCTCCATGTCTCTGCTCCTCTTTCCTGGTGTTGACTTATTCTTAACGCAAGCCCTCCCCAGGTGATGGCAGAAATGGCGGTAGCAACTCCAGACTGATTTTGAACCCCAGTGGAAAGAGAGCAACTGTCTCCTAAGGATTTCAACCGAAAAGGCCCAGGAAAGGCTCCCATTGGCCCAGCTTGGGTCACAGGCTCATCCCTGAGCCAGTCTTGGTGCCAAGAGAGTGTGTTCTTCGGACTGGATGGATGTGGGTCATTTAAGTCTCCTCCTGGAGTTGGGGGCTGGGGATAGCCGATTGAAGCCACTCAGATGATGGGTTCCAGAAAGGACAAGGTAGTTCCGTATTAGAAGAAGGGATGCTGAAGAGGCAGAAACAGAAGTGCCCATTTCTCCTGTCTGACCTTGGTTTGACAGTGGCATTCTGCCCTCCCAGGTTCTGGCCGTCAGCTGTTTTCCCTTACCACCTCGGGCAGGTGAGGCTTCCTGGCTGTCATTTCTCCGTGGGGGTGGACTTGCCCAGAACTGGACCATGTTGAGGCCAGGCGGATTGGGGGAGATATCAGGCCCCCTGGTTTTTCAGTGCTGGAGCCCCAATTCTTCAGCCCCAAGGTGGGGATGAGCCATCCCGGAGAGTTTAAGGCTGGGAGAACAGAGGAATTTGTGTGTGTATGTGTATGTGTGTGTGTGTGTTGAGAGAAGCCCACCACGCTGTGCCCATTCCACTTCTGAGGCCACTTACTGAACAAGGCCCCACGAGGTTATGCCTTACCCAGTCATTGGCACCCAGAAATAAAGGCCCAGCAGTCTGGGGACACCCCAAGCCTCATCTTTCATCCTTAGTAGATGAGCACTTTTCCGAGGGTGGTCTAGGACCTCTGGCACCAGGGCACTGGCAGATGCAGACCCCATCATCAGACCTGCTGGTTCCGAGTCTCTGGAGGGGGAGGTCACCAGTCCGAGCTTCTGACCGGCTCCCCCCAGCACTGCTGACATGCGCCGCATGCTGAGAGCCTCACTTAGGGGACCGTCCTTGAACTAGCTGAGTTTTCCTTGACCAGGTCTTTCTTTAAAGGATTCTCCTTTCTCCTGATGGGACTGTTGAATGAGTTTATCCAGTTTTCAGGATTTCCCTCTCTCAGATTTGAACTCCTTTGAGAATAAAGGAGGTGTCACCTTTTGAACTTGGCGGGGGGTAATCCCCTTCTGAAGAGGTCAGCAGCATTTGTTTTCCATCTGGCACTTTCCATGTCTCAAGACGTACATTGGAAATAGCCTGAAAAGGAAGGAGAACTCACAGTGTGCCTACGTTTCTTTACTAAGAAACAATGACTACACCAGTGATGTGTGAGGATTGGTAATGAGAGCAGGGAGGTACAGATGTGTCAAAGAAATGGAGCCTTTTGGCTTGGAAAAGCTCACTTGACTACTATGACACCACATTTCATCTGTTCATAAGTCAAGACCCTAAAACTTTGGAGTGAAAAACATGATTTTCACCTGCTACGAGATTTCAAAAAAATCTTTCTAGGCAAAGAACCCCCCCCTTTTTTTTTTAAGATTTTATTTATTTATTTGAGAGAAAGAGAGAGAGACAGAGAAACAGCATGAGAGGGGAGAGGGTCAGAGGGAGAAGCAGGCTCCCCGCCGAGCCGGGAGCCCGATGTGGGACTCGATCCCAGGACTCCGGGATCATGACCCGAGCCGAAGGCAGTTGCTTAACCAACTGAGCCACCCAGGCGCCCAGCAAAGAACCCTTTTATAAATGAAGTCTTATATAGGAACTCAGTATATTGAATAGATAAAAGCAGTTTTTTTAATTGGGGAGGGAGGGCCACGTATGGCTTTTGTGAGCCGTAGGCACTTTTGCCTTTGTGGTCTCCTTCCTCCATAAAAAATATTAAAAATCATGTCTTCTGACCGCATTGGTATAAAGATGAGTATATTAATATCATATGTTCAACATTTTCTCTGACCTAAAAGTTCAGCTTCTTCTGATTTTAAAAGAAATTAAAGTATTTTTGTGGGCCCTTGAAATTATGTGAGGTCTGGGCGCTGGGACTCCTCTGTGTGATGGGGAGGTTGGTCCTGAGGAAACGGGTCCACCTGCCTGGCCATTCCTGGGCTGCCCCAGAGGCAGGCTGGAGGAGGGGAATCCAGTTTGAGATTTTATTTATTTGTCAGAGAGAGAGAGAGAGCACAAGCAGCGGGAGAGGCAGAGGGAGAAGCAGGCTCCCCGCTGAGCAGGGAACCCGATGGGGCGCTCGATCCCAGCACCCCGGGATCATGATCTGAGCTGAAGGCAGATGCTTGACCGACTGAGCCACCCAGGCGTCCCGAGGCGAACTCAGTTTGAAGACCTTGTTTGGACTCAATCTGGATCTTACCAGACACTGGCGTGCCTCACCGGGGAAGAAGCATAACCTATCCCAGTAAGAGTGGAATGTCAATGTCATTCCCCTACTCCCCGCCAAACCCAGGCCTTGTTCTTCAGTCTCTTAAGCATCATTCCTGCCAAGTGATCATCTGTCTGGACTCTGCTCGAACTCCTCTAGGGACAGGGAACTCATTACCCTGTGTTAGTTCTCGTTTCTGGCCCACTTCTGTAGGATTTCACGGTACCCAGCGAGCCCCTGGATCAATCACGGTTTATCCCGTTAAGCCAGTGAGTCCCGAAGGGCCCACGCTCCTGCTGAGCTGGGCTGGGAGTCCAGGAGTGTGGGGTTCGAGGTGCAGTACTGCCCCTCGGCTGCTGTGTGACAGCGCAGGGACACTCTCTGACCTTGAGGGACCTCGTTTGGGAAAGGAGCCGGTCGGATGTGATGGTCCTCTCACACGTTGCTGTGTGGGATGTGAAGGGCACACTGAGGCCTGTCCTGGGCAGGCAGTGCCCACAGCCCAGGGTAGAGAGTTTGTTGGCTCCTGCTTGGAGGTCGGGGGCCAGGAGCCCTGTGCGCCCCTGTGCGCCCCCCCCCCCCCCGGGCCCTGTTACACCTTGACAGCAGGTGTGGAGAAAATGCAGGGGTGACGAAGGGGAATGCTCAGGTGGCTCAGGATGATCCCTAGTCCTTGTCCCGGCGACTCATGGACTTTTCCCGAGACAGGCGAACTTGGCTGTCCCAGTGCCCCGCGGGCAGCCGTTCAGTGTGCCCAGGGTGCTGTGTGCTGTCCGACTCAGGTTGGTAACGAGCTTTTCTCCCTGGGGCTTGCTGGCCCTGAGGCCTGGGCGCAGCAGGGCCGGACTGTTCCTTCCCTTTCCTCCTCTGGTCCAGCCTCACTAGCCCCTGGTGCTTGGTCAAGGGATGCTGCCATCCCATACCCTGCCCCCGTGGTACTCATGGCCCAGCCTGGCTTTCGGACCTTACCCACCACCCCCTGCCTCCTCTTGTCCTTGCCATACTGAGCGGCAGTCCTAGATACACCATGGTTTCCCACCTCTGCATTGCTGCATGTTGTCTTCCTGCAGGGTGCAGGTGTGATGGCTTCCCAGGCCACACAGCAGAGAGAGGCTGTGGGGTGAGTCCCCATCGCGGCCTCTTAAGTGGGGGAGCGTCCTGCCCGACCAGCTTCTGGCCCACGCCTAGTGTTTGCTCACCTGGGCTCTGCTCTCTGCTTTGTAACTATCGATTCCTGCCACGTCGGCTTACCGCGAGCCAGCTGGAGCAGACTAGCTGCCCGAGCTTCAGGGATTCCGAAGTTTCTGGAAGCAGTGACCTTTTGCTGGCCTGATGAGTGTGTCTCTGCCAGGGGTGCGCAGGAGAAAGCAGGGGTGCGTGTGGGGCCGGACAGGACATCTTTGTGGGCGCAGATGAATTTTCCTTTCTCTTGGGTCTGGCTCTTCAGGGTCGTTTTCTCTCTCACCAGTGTGTTTTAAATGCTTCATCCAAGTATATGCTGTTTCACAGAGTGGTTTACGGGAAACCACTTCCCTCCGTCCATCTGTCCGTCCTCCCTCCCTTCACACCCACTGCTGTCCCAGCCGTCGGGAGCTCAGGCTGCCCAAATGCTGAGCAAATTCCAAGTGCCACCTTCTGCCTTCCCAGCAGTGTCTTCTCACAGAATCTTTGTTTTGTTTTTAAAACAGCTTGTTTTACTTCATTATTTAAAGTAGCAAATGCTCTTTATAGAAAAAGTTGGAAAATACAGAAAAGTATGAGGAAGAAAGAAAATCACCTGTAGATTCCCTAGCTCACACCTGGGGCATTTTGATCCTTTTTCCTTCTAATTGTTGTTGTTGTGTGTGTGTGTGTGTGTGTGTGTGTGTTTTAACCAACAGGTGCAATAGATAGAATGCTCCTGCTTTTTAAAGGAAAAAAAAAAAACCTTGACGTTCTGAGATTGGCGTTTCCCAACTTGTACACCCTGCAGTTTTGGCTGATCGTCTTCCATGAAGTGGCAGTATCCTGCTTTACCCCGCAGTGCCCCGTTTAGGGGATATTTTGCTGTTTCTGTTTCTGCCCTATTATAAATAACGCTGTGAAGAGTATCCTGTAAGTGAATTGGTTTTCCTGTTTTGGATTGTTTCCCAGACCTTTTCTTTCTTTTTTTTTTTTAAAAGATTTTATTTATTTATTTGAGACAGAGAGAATGAGAGAGAGAGCACATGAGAGTGGGGAGGGTCAGAGGGAGAAGCAGACTCCCTGCCGAGCAGGGAGCCCGATGCGGGACTTGATCCCGGGACTCCACGATCATGACCTGAGCCGAAGGCAGTCGCTTAACCAACTGAGCCACCCACGCGCCCTTCCCAGACTTTTTCTTCCAGAATCTCTGCCTCTCTACCTTAGTGTGTGCCTGGAGGGCGCTATAGCACAGTTCTGCCCCCCACCCACCCCCCCACTGACCCTGATTCAGTGGGGGAGGTGGTGCCCGGAGTCTGCATTCTGACAGCCTCCCCGGGTAGGCTGCTGCAGCCGGTGTGCGGGCCACACTTTAGAGGGGTATCATCCAGCCTCCGTTGTGGGGAGGGAAGTTGAGGCTAAGGAGATGGGGGCGGGGGTGGCCATGGCCTGGGCCAGGCCAGTGGGCAGTTCCCACGCTGGGGCCTCCCCCTCCTCTTGCTGCCCCTGTGACCTGGGGAGGCTGCACAAGGAGGCAGCTCTCACCCCCCAAGGGGAGCTCCTCCGTCTTAGTGTTCCGGCTACGCCGGGCAGGCAGAAGCCGGGTGCGGACGAGAGCTCAGTGTTGGCTTACAGGTGGGCCCGGGGTGAGAGCCACTTGAGGAACAAAACCGTGAGTTGTAAGCGAGAGGCGAGTGACAGCCTCTCTAGGATGCAAGGGGTTAAGCAGGCTGCTAGCGCAGCCTCCCCGGAGCCAAAGGGGGAACTCAGGAGTAAGTCCTGACTGCCTAATTAATTCAATTAAACTACTTCATAAGCTCCGCTGGTGTCAGTAAATTGTTAAAGTCTATTAAAAACCCAGTGGAACGTGATGAGGGTTTGGGGATGCTGCATCACCTTCCTAGAGTTTTCCCCTCATCCCCCCCCCCACCTCCAGGAGCGGGGTGCACCAGAGGAGGGACCGGTGGTGTTAGAGGCCCTGTCTGGTGCCCCTGCCAACCTGCTGTGTGTGTTGAGGCAGATCCTATTACCCTTGGGCCTCAGTTTCCCCATCTGGTCCGTTAAATGATGGACTGGCTCTTGAACACCCCTTTGGCACCTGAGTTTCTAGGATTTTCCAGTCCCTTCTGGTCAAGGGCAGCTGTTAACTGCAGACGTGCTTCCTGGTCTCCGCCTTTCCTTCACATCAAGTTCATTTGGGCAGTTTCTTGAGGCGGCCGTGAGGGCAGGTGAGCCAGAGGAGAGGTGTGAGCTCTGGAGCTGGGAGTGAGCAGAGCGGATTTTACCTAACAGCTGTGCGCCTTCTCATGCCCCCCCCCCACCTCCTCCCAGCTGGGTGTGATATCCCCGGCTTTTACAGGGGAGGGTACTGCAGCTCCCAGGATCAGAGCGACCTACCCACAAGGAACTGATGGCGTTGAGGTTCAAATTCAAGGCTGCCATGCCTCAAAGTCCCTGCGGCCGGCTGCTTTCTTCTGCAGATGTCTTTAAAATAAAGCTGCATCCTCTGGCCAAATTGTGCAGCATGCAGCATTGCAGTCTTGGGAAAGAAAACACTAGACATTAAACTCTTTTTCTCTGGCCAGTATCCAGACGTGAGGAACCAAAAAGAGAGGGTGATATCCCGGTCCCTGGAGGTATGTAAGCGTTAGTTTGTGATGAGAGCAGGTGGGGAATTCAGCAGGAGTTGCTCCTTGGTGCGTGGATGCTGGGGTTACCATCTTATGCCACATCTTGTTCAGCCAAACCAGTAGTCCAGCCTGGGTTCGAGAGCAGCCTGCGTCAGTAATCAGCTGTGGCTCCTAGGCAAGTTCCTTACTGTCCTCTAAGTGAGGCTCTTTCCCTTCATCTCTGGAAGGTGGCTAAGGCAGTGTGCTCCGTGGGTGCTCCTCAAGCTGAGGGGCCGAAGGGAGGGAGGGCTTGAGCAGCAGATACCCCTGTGAGCGGAGCGTACTCTGTCTCAGACATCCACAGTGGCCACTGGACCTTTACAAGTGCTGAAAAGTCCCTCAGTAAAGAAGGGAGATTAATTTTGTTTACCCAGCCTCCCCCAACCCAGCCATTCTTTCCCTCTCCCAGCACATCTTTTGTTTAATGACCTCCCAGCTCCGGAAAAGCTGTAAGCGCTCGACTATGCCCCTAGGGGAGAGCTTGCCTTTTAACGTGGTTGCTTTCTGTCTTGAGAACACCCTGCCTGTAAATTGGATAAACTGGCCCTTAGCAAGGTGGTGACTACATCCCCAAAGTCAGGTTTTCTTAAACCAAAGTCCATGTTTATTCTAGGATCCGGGAGGCCTGCCAAGTTCCAGGAGCCTCTCTTGCTTCCAGGAGCCCTCAGTAGCCAGGTCCTCAAGATAGGGAATATACCCTACTTGGGGGTCCCCCTGGCGAGCACTTTGGCTGTAGAACTTGCACTGGGTGGCAGTGGGGGGGTGGTGGGAGGAGATCCGAGGAACGCATGGTACAGCTTGGAAGTCGCCTCAGTGAGCGCTCTCCAAAATCCCAGTAATTCGGAGCTTCCAGTTTCAGAATTTGTGAACTGCAGCTGACCTTTTCAAAGGAAGGTTTGTGAAGGGAAATGCTCGTGTAAACAAGATCTTTCGGGGGGAAGAACTCGAAGGTGTGTAAGGAATCAGTCTATTTTTAATTCTTTCGAAAGCTCTTCTTGGAATACAAACACGATGCTAATTATGAAAACACCTTTTCTGTTCACAACCAGTGTAAGCAAGATGGGCTGGGGGGAGGAGGGGAAGGAGTGTTTGAGCAGAGGCTCACTACACTGGAGATCAAACACTGGACGCGACACTGGAAAAAAGTCCGGTCGTCCCACTTGTTTTGACGGCTCGAACCCGCGGCTGGTGGGGGCAGCAGTCAGCGGGCACAGGTGAGAGCGAGCGGCCTCCTCATCTCCCCCCCCCCCCCCCCCCCCCCCCCCCCCC
>NC_058415.1:73978350-74001716 GCF_002201575.2 Neomonachus schauinslandi
GGGGGGGGGGGGGGGGGCCCCCCCCCCCCCCCCCCCCCCCCCCCGGGCCCGCAGCCTGGTTTACGAGTGGGAGTCACCTGCACAGCCCCTGACCTGGTGGCAGGGTACACCCTGGCCTTTCTAAGAACAATTCTGCCCAGTATTTTAGGAGCACAATTAGCATATAATCACTCATTTCCTCTCCATTGGCCTTAGAGGAAGTCCTTTGCCTTGTTTAGCAAAACTTGCAGAGATGAGCAGATTGAACCACCACCAGCCATGATTGATGGAGCACCTACTGCGCACTAGGCTCTGTGCGAGGTGCTGGAATTTGGTGCCGAGAAGAACCGCGGCCCTGCCTCCCATAGCTGGCCGCCTGCCCTGGTGCCACTGTGGAGTGCGTTGGAGGGTCCTTTGCAGCGCCATCCACGGGTCACCCGGGGCTTGTGCCTTGCCTGTCCTGTGCTGAACGGGGGCAGAGGATTCTGGAACCGTCAACGTGGTCCTCGCCCTTGGGCTGCTGTTGTCAGAGAGACGAGACGGAGCAGGAGGGGAACTCGCGAGAGGTCAGGCTCTGGGCTCCCTTTGCACTTTGGGGATGCCGATGTGTGTGTCTGGGGAAAGGGTGGGGGGATCAGGGACACCTGCCGGAGGAGGAGTGTGACCTTGTTGGTGTGGTTAACATTGGGAAAGGCAGAGGGGAAGGGAGAGGCTATCCCAGGTGCTAATAAAGAGGTAGAAAGATTATAATTAGCAGAGGTTTTATATGCAAATGGTATTTCACAATGCTTAAAAGTATCTTTTGAGGAAGACTGAAAATAGCAGGTGGTCTACTTGAACAGAGAATATTTGGGGAGTGGTGGGATTTAAGGGGTATGGCTGGCTGGACAGATGGACAGACAGATACTAGGTGTCCTTGTAGGGGACCCTAAAAACCAGGTGGAGAATTTTGCTAACTATGGAAATGGGTAGGACCAGGCCTTAAGCCCCATGAGGACACAGTCTATGTCTCTTACTCATCACTGTGTCCTCAGCTCCCAGCAAGAGCCTGACATAGTAAATGCTTACTAAATATTTGTTGAGTAAGTGAATGAAGGTATTTAGTTGGTATTTATCCCATTTATCTTTATGGCAGCCCTATGAGGAGGTAGTATTGTCTTCTTGTACCAGTGAAGATGGGCCATTCTCAGACGTGTGTGTATATTGTGTTGGGGGGGAGGCACAGGGATGCCAGAAAGTTTTTTTTGTAATAGCACCATGAAATACTGATCAGTTTGATTCCATTGTATGACCCAGGGACAATTTTACTAGCAGAAAATATGACCGTGTTATATGGCTGCAATAAAAAACCGCAGCCACGAGCCAGGCCCGGAAAACGAAGCAGGCTGACAGTGGAGACAGGACTAGTTGGTTCTGGGTCCTTTGCTGGTGCTCCGTGCTGTTTGTTCCTTCGTGGTACCAATGATGAGCTTGGTTGCGGATAGGAGGTAGCAGGTCCCAGCAGAAAATTTATAGACGAGAAGCCTAACGGTGAATTCAGTGTGGCGTTCTCTTGCCATTAGGACATGTCCACTGTTGTTTAGGTGTAGAAGTAAAGTGTGCCGGTCTGGCTAGCCTGGAAGCCGTCCCGTGCGGAGGTGTTGAAGCAGGGACATGATTTGAGGAACGGGCATCCCAGTATCTCATCAGATGTGCATTTAACGGTGGAGAAGAGGAATCATGCAGGTGGCAGGTGCCCCCGGGGTGAGATGACCAGGAGGTGAGAACTGCTGTTCTCCGGTCCCTCACAATGACAGCACCTTGCCTGGCTGATCATGATTATTGTGATGCAAGATGTGTGTCTTCTGTACAACGCCGTCCCTTGATGCAAGCCAGCATCTTTGTCTGGTGCTCCGCCAGAGAAGCGATGCTCTGTTCTGGCTCTGGAGGACAAACTGGCCATTGGAATTCTCGAAAAATGGGAAGATAGTCTCTCCAGCGTGGTGCCTTCCTAAGGAGTAGTGGATTGGAAGGTTAAACTGTAAGGTTTCAGGTGTATGTGCTGCTGTAGGACTTCATCTTGTCTAAGATGTGACTCTGCCTTACCTTCAGAGAGCCGATGATCTGGCAGCTTGTTCAGGAGGAACGGGGCCATGGAGAGGTTAAGACGAGGTGGCTGGCTCCCATGGAAGCAGGAATGGAGCGGAGAGACTGCCCCGGTTTACTCTGGCCTTATTTTTCCTTTGTCACACCAGCTACTGCAACCTCAGGGCCTTTGCACTTGCTATTCCTCCGTGCAGAATGCATTCCTCCATTATGATCTTTGCTCATTCCCTCACTTTGATATGTCCTTCTCAGCAAGTCTTCTCTGACCATGCTGTTTAAAATTACACCTTTTGCCATCCCATCCTCCTTTTTTGTTCTGTTTTTCTCCATAGTATTTTACCATCTAACAGTATATATTTTACTTTTTTTTCCCTTCTAATTATATTTCCTTTCTCTCCCCCCACCCTTCCCAAGAATGTAAACTTTGTGAAGGCAGGGCTTAAAGATTTCTTTTTCAACTTTTCATTTGGAAAGAACTTCAGACATAAAAATTTGCAAAAATAACAGAGTTTCCATCTCCCCTTCACTCAGCTTTCTCAAGCGTTAACTCCTTATATAACCATAGTATCATGACCACATTATACTAGAACATTAATATTAATACAGGAAATTAATAGTAATGCAATACTATGAACTAATCTACAGACCTTATTCAGATTTTGCCAGTGGTCCCACTAATGGCCTTTTTTCTGGCCCAGGATCCAATCCAGGATCCCACGTTGCATTTGGTTGCATTGTCTCCTTGGTCTCTACCAGTCTGGGACAGATACTTGGCCGTTGTTTGAACTCCATGCCTTTGACCCCTTGAAAGAGTCCTGACTAGTCATTTTGGAGAATGCCCCTCAGGGTGTGTGGGATGTTTGCTGGATCGCTGATTAGGGCTGTGCGTTTCTGGTGGTAGGACCCCAGCAGCCGTGAACACTTTTCCTCAGAGCATCCCAGCAGCGGGTAACAGATGTCGCTGTGACTTAACCATTGGTGATGTTAACTTTGGACGCTTGGTGAAGGTGGTGCCTGTCTGTGTCTGCTCCCTTACTCTTTGCATGAGTAAGTATTTTGTGGGGAGGAACTTTGCAACTGTGCAAATCTCTTATTTCTCATCGTACTTTTTGTCCACTGGTTTTAGCATCCATGCATGGTTCTTGCCTGCAACAGATATTACCGTGGTGTTTGCCAGATGGCAATTTCCTAGTTCCATCATTCCTTCTACAGTTATTCATTTGAATTCTACTGTAGAAAGAACTCTCCTTTCTCCCCCATTTGTTCATTTACTCACTTACTTACATCTGTTTAGATTCCTGGCTATTTATTTTATGGGCTGTAATTCATCACTATCATTCTGCTGCTCAGATTATTCCAGGGTGGGCCAGTGGCAGCCCCTTTGTGCAGGTTCCTCTGTCCTTATGACAAGTCCCTATCATTCTTTTCGAGTGGCTTGCTTATACTCTGCGAGATATTCTGGGTTCATCTTGCACTGTCCCTGCCCCGGCTCTGGAATCAACCCTTACTCCATGAAGGAGGGCAAAGGGTTCTTGTCTCTGTCCCTCATTTTGTTATATTCATAGTGCTCACAGTGTCTGGCACACAGTAGGGTCACAGCAGATACTTTTTGGCTGAGTGGAATGAGTGAATGAATCCTAGAAAGGAAGATTGGTTAGGCCAGCTTACAGAGGCTGAAGTTCATACTTGAACTAGTCTCCTCCTGGTATGCCTGAATTAGTTCTAGAAGGGGAGCGTCTTTTCCGTTTCTGATCCTAGTGCACCTTAAGAGATTTGACAGTCCTGTTTTGTCCCTTTCAGCCTATTTGCAGCATGGACAGTCTGAAAAGGAGCCCAGGGCACCCGCAGTCTCCTAGAGTAGAAAGAGCCAGGAGCGTGGAGAGCATCCAAGGAGAGCAGGCTGGTGGGAGAGTTAGCTGGAGCTGGAAGAGCCGGCCTCGTTCACTGCTAATGACTTGGTTGGACACCAGCCGCGGCGGGCAAGATGCTCTCCAGTGGTTGATGGCAGAGGTCCTGAGGCCCCCGCTGGCATGTCTGTGGCTGGGGGCTGCTGAGAGCCACTTCTGGTCTCCCGGTACATGCAGGCTTCGCTTAAATATTTTATGAATTTTTCTTTATGAAAGATTAAAACTCAGTCACATCGGCTTTGGAAAAGCCTGTGATAATCAGATTTTTATTTATGAGTGGAATTGTGTGTGCGTGCCCCTGAAGAGGCAGATTGGCTGCCAGGCTCTCTTGCCATCCGTTCTGGCAGACTCTTGTGCCAGGAGCACACTTGGCGAGTGGTAGCCTTTTCATAGTCAAGAGAGGCCTGGCTGGCTCCTGGATTGCTGATGCTGGTGTCCTCCGAGAATGTCACTGGCCCCTTCTCAAGGTGGAACCTTCTCGAGGTGGCATTCTTAACTAATCAGGAGTTAAGGATACTGGTACCTCCTTGATTCAGTTCCTTGGCATCTGCAATCTCGCTGATTTCTGCATGGTGGTCCTAGAAAGTGGGCCGGGCAAGCATGGTTGTCCCCGTTTGCAGAAGAGGAAACTGAGGCCCAGAGAAAGGGGAGTGACTACCTTCCATAGTGCTGAGGGTTCCTGGAAATGGAGAACATTAAAAAAAAAAGTCACAGTACTTGGGTGGAGCTGCAGGGGACACCTGAACACCAGCTGCCAACCCCGCAGGGGTCTCCTGGGTAGGGGACAGCAGCAAAAGTTTATGTGGCTGACGGAGAAGGGGAGGAACTGCGTTCGCTTGGAACAGGCACCCGGGAGGGAGAGAGCAACGTGAGCTTACCTTGAACCTGTGTTTATTGAGCACTTACTGTGTGGTATTACTGGGGCAAGGGCGTGGCGAGAGTCCCACAAGGTCAGCAGACCACCTGTCAAGGAGCCTTCTGTAGTCTCTGGTGATGGCTGCTGGAGGCCTGTTTGCTCAGCCTGGGGATGTAGCCATCAGCTGAGCCAAGCATTTCGCCCAGCCTGGGATGCCCCAGCTTAGCACTCAGCATATCCAACCCCCTCAAGGTACCAGGATCCCCAAATGGGGTCCCATTCTAGCATTCTTTTCCATCATTCAGCCATCTATCCGAGAAGTGCTCATCGCGTGCCGTCTGTATACCAGGCACTGTTCTAGGCACGGGGCTGACCTAGACAGCAGGTCCCTGCCCTGTGGGGTTCACAGGTAAATAAACGGGCACTTGTTCAATAGGTGGGCTAAGTGCTGTCATGGTGGAAGTCGGGGATGTGTAGGCGGTGTGCCTTGTCCTTACTATATAGGTGTTTCTCTCAGGGGACAACTCCATGAACTAGGTGCTCTCATCGTCTCCATTTTACTGATCAGGAGCCTGAGGCTCTGCACTGCTCTGCTGACGGGGAGCAGAGCCAGCTAGGAGCCCGTGTGTTCGAAGCCATAGTGAGGGAGGGCCCGGCGAAGCATTTACCGCCCGTCTGTGGCAGAGCTGGACTGGACGGAGCTTTCCCATCACCCCCGCTGCCCTGTCTTACGGCTGAGTCAGCGAGGGTGCTAAGGGCCTGTGGCCAGGGTCCTGTCCCATCTGGACCGGGCAGGGGTCTGACACCTGGTTGGAGTTGGGGAGTCAGTGGGGCCCTGGGCTGGGCCTGGGGGGTCTCTGCAGCTCCTGGGTCCAGAATGGAGAATCTCTGCTGGAAGAAGAGCTCCCAGCCCTGGGTTCTCCTCTCCCGAGTCCTTGGTATCCCCATGTTCCTGACAGGCCTCGCTCAGTCCGTTGCCATGGTGATGCAGAACTCACCTCATGGTCTCTGAGAATTTTGCCTCAAGAGAAGCCCTTCGTGTAGAGCTCCTTGGAGGCTAAGAGGCCCTTCAACCGTGATGTTTGTGCACAAGCGCGTGCGTGCGTGTGTGTGCGTGCGGTGGTGGGGGCGGCCATGGGGTCCTGCAGGGTGCAGCCCATGCTGGGGGCAGTTCTCTGCTGTGCCAGCAGAAGGTACTATAAGGTACTATAAGAGAAGTAGCTCTTGATTTTTCACTTAACTTTCAAGAGTCTCAACTTACTTGCCTGTAAAATGGGGAAAAATGACCTCACATCATAGGTGGTCATGAGGATTGAGTAAAATACTGGATATGAAGTGCACTCACAGTGCCTGGTACACGGGAAGAGCCACAGCTATGACAGTTTGTGGTAGTATTAGTAAGATTGAGCTGTCGACCTGTCTGTCGATTGCCTCGTGGCTAATTAGCCATGTTTCCATCCCACCTGGCTGAGAGCACAGACTCTACCTGGGTAGCCCATTTCACAGGCGGAAGTCAGTTGTATGGTAGTTGGGGCTTGTGTGATGGGTTTCCCTTGCTAGCGTACAAACCTCAGTGGCGCAGGGACGGTGGCTTTTTCATTGGTGGCCTTGGCTCCGAACCTGGCACAGATCAGGCACTCGGGTCCTTTGCATTTTAAGGAGTGACTTGAACGTAAAGCTTCATTTGTTGTGAAAATTTAGCATCTGTCGGACCAGGCTGCTTGGAAATCTTGAGTCTTATTTCTTTCACTTAATAGCTGGGGGACTGTAGGGAAATGACTTCGCCTCTCTGGTCTGTTTGCTCATCTGTTAGATCGGGTTAGTGTTACACACATAATTTGTGCTCTGAAGCCAGAGATCCAGAGAATTGTTGTGGCCTTTCTTTGCTTGTCAGGCTGAGGGTGTTCGGTCTCTCTCCAGTTGGTTGAAGGCTCCTTCCTGGTTGTAGCAGCTGAGAATCCAGTCTCTTTTTCCGGAGTTCCAAAACACCGGCATCTGAAAGAGAAACCCCCAGAGGCTGTTGGGGTCAGGAGTCACTGAGCTCAGAACTGATGAACTGGGAATATGCTGTGACCTCCCTTGATGAGAAGAGGCTAGAAGGAAGGAAGAAGGAACAGCTTCTTCGTTCTCCTTGGGGGAAATAGGACTTTTTGAACTTCACACCATCCTGAAAAGTTTCCTGCAAATCAAATCCTTTTTTGGACGACTCCTCACATAAAAGATTTTTATGACAAAGCCTATACAAAGCCCAAAGGGCCTTCTGTGTAGTGAATCATCACTGCTGGTGTTTCCTTTGTATAAACCTGACTGACCTTTCTTATGTTGTGTTTTCTTGCCCTTTTTTTTTTTTTTGCTTCTATTATTATTTTTATTATCAAAAGTAATTCATGTTCACTATTGAACGGTTAGGAAGTCCAGATGAGCAAAAAAGGAATAAAAAACCAAAATCACCCATAACCTTCCCACCCAGAGTGTTGATATTTGATATATTGATGTTTTGATGTAGGTACTCAATAGACATATGACATGTACATAACTTAAAAGTTTATTCATTTAGGAAGTGTTTATTGAGTGCCTACTATGTGCACCATGCTAGGGAGGAATCAGAGACCAAAAAACAGATACAGTTCCTCCAGGATGCAATTTATGTAGACTAAAGGAAGGGAAGATACGGGGGTGGACATGGGACTGAGGAAAGGCCTGGAATTGATAGTGAAAGTTGTCATGGACTCTAGGAATTTTGACTGGACTCAGGAGTGGTTGGGCGTGAAACACTGCTGGATGGGGCAAGAGGGAAGGTTAAGTTGGCGGCTGCCAGGAGAGCTGACACATCCCGTCCAAAGAAAGTGGTGGTGATTGATGTCTGTATGCTGGGGAGCCAGGGATTAGCTTGAGAGGGTTTTGCAAGTGGATGCCCGGTTCTAGCACCATTTGTTGAAAAGACTGTCCTTTCTCCATTGAATTGCCTTTTCCCAAAGACTAGTTGACTGTATTTGTGTGGGTCTTTTTCTGAGCTCTGTGTTCTGTTCTATTGATCTGTTTGTCTTCTCTTTTGAAAACGCCATAGTCTTGATTATCTTAGCTTTATAGTAAATTTCAAAGTCAGTAGTGTAAGTTTTTCTTCAGTAGTGTGCTAGCTACTCTGTGCTCCTTGTCGATATTCACAAAATAACTTGCTGGAATTTTGATTTGTGGTGGTCTTGATTTTATAGATCAAGTTGGCAAGAATCGACATTTTAACAATATTGAGTCTTCCTTCCATGAAATGGACTATTTCTCCATTTATTTAGATCTTTAATTTCTTTCAGCAGTTTTGTAGTTTTCTTCATATAGCCTGTACAGAATATTTTGTCAGATTTGTACCAAAATAATCCTTTTTTGTATAGAAGTAGTATTGTATTTTTAATTTCAAATTCCAATTATTCATTGTTGGTATATATGAAAGCAATTAGGTGTTTTATATTAACTTTGTATTCTACAACCTTCCTTATGTCACTATTCCAGTTTTTCTTTCTTATTGATTCTTTGGGATTTTCTACATACATGGTCATATTTATTCACAGTTTTATTTCTTCCTTCCCAGTCTGTCTACCCTTTATTTTCTTGTCTTATTGCACTAGCTGGGACTTCGATACCATGTTGAAAAGGAGTAGTGAGAAGGGGACATCCTTTTTCCCAATATTAGGGGGAGGGCATTTAGTTTCTCACCATTAAGTGTGATGTTAGCTGTAGTTTTTTTGGGGGGGAGGGGTACACATTCTTTTATCAAGTTGATAATCTTCCTAGTTTTCTGAGAGTTTTATATCATGAATGGGTATTGGATCTTGTCAAATGTGTATCTTTCGATATGGTAATGTGATTTTTCTTCTTTAGCCTGTTGATATGATGGATTATATGAATTGATTTTCGAATGTTGAGCCAGCCTTGCATGCCTGGAATAAATCCCATTTGGTTGTGGTGTACACTTCTTTTCATACATTGTGGGATTCGATTTGCTAATATTTTGTTGATGATTTATGTATCAGTTTTCAGGAGAGATACTAGTTTGTGGTTTTCCTTTTCTGTTAATGTCTTTATCTGCTTTTGGTATTAGAATAATGCTGGCCTCATACAACAAGTTAGGAAGTGGTTTTTTTTTGCTTCTATTTCCTGGAGGTGATTGTATAGAACTGGTATCATTTTGTCCTTAGTGTTTGTTAGAATTTGCCGGAACCAACTATATTGGTGCTTTCTCTGTTAAAAGGTTTTAAATGATTCAGTTTCTTTTACTATACAGGCATATTTAGATGATCTGTTTCTCCTTATGTGAGTTTTAGTAGATTGTATCTTTCAAGGAATTGGTCTATTTCCTCTAAGTACCAAATTTGTAGGCAAAAAGTTGTTCGTAGTATTCCTTTATTATCCTTTTAATGTCCACAGGATCAGTAGTGATGGCTTCTTTTCTTTTCTTTTTTTTTTTTTTAAAGATTTTACTTACTTATTTGACAGAGAGAGCACAAGCAGGCAGAGTGGCAGGGAGAGGGAGAGGGAGAAGCAGGCTGTCCCAGGACCCTGGGATCATGACCTGAGCCAAAGGCAGACGCTTAACCAACTGAGCCACCCAGGCGCCCCTTCTTTTCCACTACTGATATTAATTTGTATTTTGTTTTTTTGTCTTGGTTAGCCTGGCTAGAGGTTTATCAATTTTACTGATCTTTTCAAACAGCCAGTTTTGGTTTCATTAATTTCCTCTATTGATTTCCAGTTTGCAGTTTCGTTGATTTCTGCTCTGATTTTTATTATTTCTTATCTTCTGATTGCTTTTCTTTCTCTAGTTCCCTAAGGTGGATGTATAGGTTATTGATTTTAGATATTTCTGGTTTTTCTAATATGTATATTCAGTGTTATAATTCTCTGTAAGCACTGCATTCACTGCTTCCCACAAATTCTGATAATTGTATTTTCATTTTAGTTCAAAATATTTTGTTTCTCATGAGACTTATGCTTTGATCATTGTGTTATTAGAAGTGTGTTCTTTAATTTTCAAATATTTTGGAGTTCTCCAGCAATACCCCCAGCAGATAGTTTGAAATTTAGCCACAATTTTTCCGTTATTTATTTCTAGTTAAAACTATTGTGATCTGAGAGCATATTTTGTATGGTTTCTCTTTTTTTTTTTTTTTTTAAAGATTTTATTTATTTATTTGACAGAGAGACACAGTGAGAGAGGGAACACAAGCAGGGGGAGTGGGAGAGAGAGAAGCAGGCTTCCCGCCGAGCAGGGAGCGCGATGCGGGGCTCGATCCCAGGACCCTGGGATCATGACCTGAGCCGAAGGCAGACGCTTAACGACTGAGCCACCAGGTGCCCCTGGTTTCTCTTTTTTAAAGCTTGTTAAGGTGTGTTTTGTGGCTTAGAATGTGATCTATCTTGATTCAGTGTTTCATGTGAGCTTGAAGAATGTGTATTCTGCTGTTGTTTGATGAAGTACTCTATAAATGTCAGTTTGATTCAGTTGATTGATGGAGCTGTTAAGTTTAACTATATCCTTACCGATTTTCTGCTTGCTGGATCTGTCAGTTATTGGTAAGAGGATATTGACGGTGGATTTGTCTGTTTTTCCTTGCAGTTCATCAGTTTTTGCCTCACATACTTTGATGTTTTGTTGTTAGGTTCATACACATAAAGGATTGTTATGTTTTAGAGAATTGGCCCCTTTTATGTAATGCCACTCTATTTCTGACAGTTTTTCTTGTTCTCATTTCTACTTTGAAATGAATATAGTTACTCTAGATTTCTTTTACTAAGTACTAGCATGGTTTATCTTTCTCCATATGTTTCTTTTAGTCCAAATATATCTGTTTTTGTATTTAAGGTGGATTTTTTTTTGTATCCAGTATATAGTTACATCTTGCTGTTTTTTCTTTAATCCACTCTGATAGTCTCTTTAATTGGTGTATTTAGACTATTCATATTTAACATGATTATTGATATGCTTGTATTAATATCTATCATATTTGGAACTGTTTTCTATTTGCTGCCCTTGTTCTTTTTTTGTCTGCCACTTATTTTCTGCCTTCTCTGGTTTTGAGCATTTTATATGATTCCATTTTCTCCCCTTTTTTAACTTTTCATTTTTTTTTTTTTTTTTTTTAATTTTTTTTTTTTTGAAGATTTTATTTATTTATTTGAGACAGAGAGAATGAGAGAGACAGAGAGCACATGAGAGGGGGGAGGGTCCGAGGGAGAAGCAGGCTCCCCGCCGAGCAGGGAGCCCGATGCGGGACTCGATCCAGGGACTCCAGGATCATGACCTGAGCCGAAGGCAGTCGCTTAACCAACTGAGCCACCCAGGCGCCCCATCTCAGTTCTTTTTTTAAGATTTATTTATTTAGAGAGTGAGTGTGTTTGGGCAGGAGGAGGGGCGAGGGAGAGGGAGAGAATCTCAAGCAGATTCCCCACTGAGCGTGGAGCCTGATGTGGGGCTCGATCCCAGGACCCTGAGATCATGACCTGAGCTGAAATCAAGAGCTGCCACTTTGGACTCCTGAGTGGCTCAGTCGTTAAGTGTCTGCCTTTGGCTCAGATCATGTCCCAGAGTCCTGGGATCATGCCCCGCATCGGGCTCCCTATTCCGCAGGGAGCCTGCTTCTCCCTCATTCCCCCTGCTTGTGTTTCCTCTCTCGCTGTGTCTCTCTCTGTCAAATAAATAAATAAAATCTTAAAAAAAATAAAAAGAGCTGCTACTTAACCGACTGAGCCATGCATGCATCCCAGCATCTCAATTCTGTAGAAAATTCCTTTTAGTGATTGCCCTAGGCTTTGCAATACACATTTACAGTGAATCCATTTTCAAGTAACTCTACTGCTTCACAGGTGGTGCAGGTACCTTGTAGCGGAGTATTCTGGATTGCTCCCTCTCCTCCCTTGTAACATTGCTGTCATTCCTTTCACTTACCTATAAGCTGTAATCATCTAGTATATTGTTGCTATTATTATTTTTGAATACGCTGTTATCTATTAAATGAATTAAGAATAAACGTAGAGGATTTCATTTTACTTTCATTCTCCAACACTTTATTTCCTTAATGTAGGTCGAATTTCTGACCTATGTAATTTTCCTTCTTTCTGAAGAACTTTTAACATTTCTTGCAGGGCAGTTCTACTGGTAACAGATTACCTCAGATTTTGTATTTATTTCTCTTTCATTTTTGAAGAATAATGTGACTGGATATGGATTTCCAGGCTGGTGTCTTTTTCCTTCTCTTCGAACACTTCAAATATTTTGCCCCACTGTCTTATTGCTTGCATGGTTTTTGAAGAGAAATCTAATGTAATTCTTTTTTTTTTTTTTTTAAAGATTTTATTTATTTGAGAGAGAGAGTGAGAGAGAGAGAGAGCACAAGAGAGGGGAGCGGGAGAGGGAGGAGCAGACTCCCCGCTGAGCAGGGAGCCCGATGCGGTGCTCGATCCTGGGACTCCAGGATCATGACCTGAGCCGAAGGCAGTCACTTAACCAACTGAGCCACCCAGGCACCCCGAGAAATCTAATGTAATTCTTATCCTTGTTCCTCTGTATGTAAACATTTCCCTGCCCACCACCCCCCCCCCCCCCCCCCCCCCCTTTTTCAAGATGTCCTCTGTCTTTGATTTTTCTGCAGCTTGAATGCATGTGTGTGTTTTTGTTGTTGTTATTCTGCTTGGTGCTCTCTGAGCTTCCTGGATCTGTGGTTTGGTGTCTGTCATTAATTTTGGACAGTTCTCAGCCATTACTACTTCAAATATTTCTTTTCCTTTTTTCTCCCTCCTCGTTCTGGTATTCCCATTAGGCACGTGTTACACCTTTTATAATTGTTACACCTTTTCTAACTGTAGAATTTCCATCCCTCTGCTTACATTACCATCTGTGTTTGCATCCTGTCCACCTTTTCCATTAGCATATCATAGTTATTTTAAGTTTCTGGCTTGATAATTCCAAAATCTGTGTCCTACCTGTGTCTGGTTGTGACATCACTGTGTCTCTTCGGGCTGTGTGTGGTTTGCCTTTCAGCTTGCCTTTTAGGTTTTTGAAATCTGAAAGCCAGAGAGGTTACATCTACTAATAGGAACTGAAATATTCAGCATTTTTGTTCAAGGTTTTATGTTTATCTGACGAGGAGTTAGGCTGTGTTAACATTTTCTTTCTTTAAAAGATTTTATTTATTTATTTATTTGAGAGAGAGAGAGAGACAGAGAAACAGCATGAGAGGGAAGAGGGTCAGAGGGAGAAGCAGGCTCCCCGCTGAGCCAGGAGCCTGATGCGTGGGACTCGATCCCAGGACTCCGGGATCATGACCTGAGCGGAAGGCAGACGCTTAACGACTGAGCCACCAGGAACCCCTGTGTTAACATTTTCTGTAGGTGTTCTTGTCAGAGAAGCATTTTACAATTTGATGATTAGTTCTGAGTGTTTTCCTGGGCCTTTGTCCTTGCACTGGGACCTTCATAAGTGCTTCTCAGATTTTCTCCTTACCCCCTTTTGGTTAGACTCTGGTAAATAGTTTCCCATGAGGGTAGGCCTTTGTTGAATAGAACAGAACACTCTGGGTGCATTTCAAAATTTTTACCTTCTCTCCCCTCATCTGCTGGAACCAGGGGAGATATTTCTTCCATCCTAAAACCCTGAGAAGCTGCTGAGCTTCCCAGAGGTAACACTCAAGAAAGAGCTGGACACCCAGGGGTTTTTATTCTCTCAAGCTCAGTCTCCAGCAACTGCCCCAAGTGTTTTGCAGTCGCTGGCTGCTGGGGCAGCTTCAGCGCATGGTGATTCTCGTCATTCACCTGGCTTTGCAGTTTTGGGGGCAGTGGTTTGCCCTGTGGCCTCAGTTCTGAGGGACCTAACACAGATTGTTGATTTTTGGTTGGTCCAGTGTGTTTCTTGTGAGGATGGGTGTGATGACCTCCAAGCTCTTTGCATGTGGAAGTGGAAACCAGAAGTTCATATCCTCTTATTCTTTAATCTCTGGATAGTTCTGTTGACCTGTCTTCCAACATGGTGATTCTCTCCTCAGCTGTGGTCAGTCTGCTAGGGAGCCCGTCAAGATCATTCTTCATTTCTGTTGCTGCATATTTGACTTCTAGCATTTCCTTTTTTTCTTAGAGTTTCTGTCTCTCACGTAGGCTACCCATCTGTTCTTGGGTGTTGTCTGATTTTTCCGTTAGGGCCCTTAATATATTAATCAGTTATTTTAAGTCCTGTTCCAGACTCCGTGTCTGGTTGTGATGCTTGCTTCGTCTCTCCAGACTGTTTTATTTTTTTTTTCCTTGCCTTTTAGCATGCCTGGTAATTTTTTATTGAAAGCCAGACATGAGGTTAGTAATGGAACCGAGGCTGTGAGGGTTTTACTGTGACGCATCGTGTTTCTGTGGCTGTTACGTGCCTGGGCTACGTTTAACATACTTTAAGCAACTATGGCTGTAGATGTCTGGGCTTCAGCTTCCTTCTGTTCCCTCCATTTTCCTGTTGTCTTTGGGTTTCCCTAAGAACTCCTTCTTAAGTAGAATCTGTGTCCACAGCTCTCCATTGTAATGCACTTTTGTTAGACTCTAGTCTTTCCAGTGTGATGGTAGGATATCAGAGAGGAGTTGGTCTGCACTCTTAGGATGACATCTCAGGGTTTTCCGGTGGGCCTGAGTCCCTGGGATGTGACTTGTGGAAGCATTTGAACCTTTCCTTTTTTTCCCCTTTATATGATAACACAGGGAAGGCTCCAGGGTCTGGTGTCCAGTTACTTGTCCCTCAGCTCAGATAAGCCTATGATAAAGTGTTTGTTCTTGAGGACAGGCTTTTTTTTCTGGAGAACAGAAAGCTCTGTGCTCTTTTGAACTGGTTACTTTCCCCTCTCCCCCTCCATACGGAAGGCCAAACCTGCTGAGTATCCCACAAAGTATGGTGGCTCTTCTAAGATTGGGTCCCCAGGAGTGGCTTACTCTCCAGCCAGTCCATGCCACGCTTCTAGCAGCTGAGCAGTTACGGTTTAAGTGTCCCTACCCATCAGTAGCTTACTAGCTTATGAGCTCCAGCGTCTCTGTCCTAGTCCCCAGTAAGCTCTGTTTCTCAGCGTTTGCCTCTCTTTGGTTTTCAGAGGTGGTTTGCTCTGTGATCTCAGTTCTCCAATAAAAGAAAAGTTGATTTTCAGTTTAGCTCTTTTCTTGCGAAGACTGGAGTGGTGACTTTTGTGCCCTTTGCGTGTGAACTGGAAGGCTTCACCGGGTGGGTTTGGGCATTCTTTTCTTTCCTGATGGTGCTGGGAGGTGGGGGGGTGGTGGTGGTGCCTTTCAGTTCTCCGGGAGATGGGGATGCAGCCAGGGGCTGGGCATATCATAATGCCTGCTGCCTTCCCCCTTCCTGCTTGGCCCTGCTTGGCCTAGCCAGTCCCATCACAGTCTGTGGTACTCCTACCTCTCACCTGGGGAACAGAGTGAGTGAACCAAGCAGGGCTGGGCGTCTTGCATTCAGGTCAAAGCTGTGCTCTCTGGGTCTTGGTTTTTCCAGCTGTACAATGGGGAGGGCACTCTGTGCTCTTTGGAGAAGAAGACCACCACCCTTAGTGGATGCTTCACCAAAGATGGGGGAGTGATTCTGTAACGAGTGTGTTTTATGGGAGTATTTTCAGATGCCAGCTTTGTCTTTGTTGATGTGGTTAAATAATAAAATGGCTTCCTAGTAGGAACAGTGGGAATGGCAGTCACGTGAGCGCAAATGAATAACCAGTGACCCAGAGTGTGTTTATCTTGGACTTTTCTTCCCAGGATGAGTGTGTTTTTTAAAAAAACATTTCCTCTGATGGCAGGCCTGGCTTACGGGGCTTCCACGTGTGGGTGGGATAAACCAGCGGTCTTCATTCATTCAACCTTGTTTGCAGAGGACACCCAGGGTGACCAGTTCTCTGAAGCCAAAACTTGGGGGAACTGCTTTCCTTTGGAAAACAAAATTTGGCCAAACTGAAATATATGTCAGGGTTATCTTTTGTTTATTTTCTTAAATAGGATATCACTTAAGTTATTTAGGGACAGGAAAAGCATCACACATGTTTTGTTTGCTCATAAAAAGGTTTATACGTTTAAAACTACTGTTAGCTTAAGTCATCCCAATTCTACTATTTGCGAATGCCTTTAAAAATGCTTATAATTTTGGACATGCACTGAATCTTGTGGTGAACTCTGTAGGTTCAAGGGTATCCTTTTCTCTCCTCCCCTCCCCTCTTCTCTTTTCTTCTCTTCGAAGCCTGTTCAAAAGCAGCAGATTGGTCCTTAAATGGACAAGGGATTATTGCCGTTTTAGGAAAACAAACTCAGGTGTAGTTTTCACTGTTTCCCAGCACCTGGCGTTGTGCCTTCAAAGAAGAAATGCTCATTAGTGTTTGTTGAGTGAGTTAGTGAGTGCGAGAACAGGTCTACATTTCTGCCCATCAGAGCTTGACCAGAAGGTTTCCACAAGCAGAGAAGCCTCTGAGCCTTGCTTTCCTCGCTCAGACCTCTTGTCTTTCTCTTGTGACAGGTGCCTCAGTTGGTTAAGTGCCTGCCTTTGGCTTAGGTCATGATCTCAGGATCCTGGGATAGAGTCCTGCATTGGGCTCCCTGCTCCATGGGGAGCCTGCCTCTCCCTCTCCCTCTGCCTCTCTCTCTGTGCCTCTCATGAATAAATAAACAAAATTTTTAAAAAAAATGCATGTTCATCATTTCCCCCAACTCAGAATCCTGGGGAAAGTATGGAATTTTGCTCTCTTAGGATAAAATTCAAGGAAAATGATGGATTTGGAAGGAATAGGGAAGGTTGCAGAGTTGGGGACAGGACTGTCTATTTTTGTTTAGTGAGTAAGGACAGGGAGACAGATTGAGCAGAAGTGGGGATGGGTTATGGTGGGGAGGGGAAGGGAGCCTTCTTTACTCATTAATTCAGCAAGTGATTACAGAGCACCTGCTGTGTGCTCAGTGCAGATGACCAAGGTGGTCCCCGCCCTTGGGGAGCACACAGTTTGGGGAGATGGGCAGTTTGGGAATGTAGAGGACAGCACTGCTCCCAAGCTTAGGGTGTCAGTGAAGGCATGCTGGCTGAAGGGGTGTTGTAGATTGAGTAGGAGGTCTTCAGATGAATAGGAAAGGAGCCTTTGAGGCAGAAAGCTCAGAGCTAGGCAAGCAGTTGGCACATTCAGAGACTTGAGGGTGTTCTCGGTACAGGGGGCTGTTGAGCTCAGCGGGGCAGGTCATCGGAGGCTTTTCATGCCTGATGGAGGAGTTGAGACTTTATCCTGAGAGTGGTGAGGTGTCAGGGCACGGTTCAGGTTCAGGATCGGCCTGATCCTGATTCATGTTTTAGATCTGTGCTGGCTGGTACAATAGCCCCTCACCACAGGGGGCTCTTGAGCCCTTGAACTGTGGCTTGTCCAAATTGAGACATGCTCTAAGTGTAAAATACACACCATATATCAAAGACTTGGTAGGAAAGAGTAAAATATGTCATTAATAATTCTCTCAATATCTATATGTTGAAATAACATTTTGGATATGTTGTGTTAAACAAAAAATATATTAATAAAACTAAATTTGCTTTTTAAAATGAGGCTACTAGAAGATTTAAAATCACATATAGAATTCATATTACATTTCTATGGGACTGTGCTGTTTTCCACTCCCTGGCAGATGGAAGGCTAGTTAGTATAGTGATTGATTGGTTCATTTGTGGATTCATTTCTTCAACACATATTTATAGATTGCCTACTATGGGCCAGGAACTGTTGTGGGCATTGGGAATACAGTAGTGAGTACGAGAAGGCCCCTGCTGTCACAGGGACTGAGCAACTAGATAAGTGATGGAATTTAGGTAATGTTAAGTGCCATGAAGATAGAGGAAACATGGTTGGGATATAGTGGTCAAAGAGAGGGAAAGGGGTGGAGGGCTGTTTGAGATTGGGAGTCAGGAGAGACTACTGACAAACAGGCTGGAATGAAATGAGGAAACCAGTCTTGTGCTTGGTGGGGAAAGGGAAAGGCATTTTAAGTGGAGGGAACAGTGTGAGCAAAGGCCCTGAGGTAGGAATGGGCTTGGTGTGTTGGGGGAATAGTAAAAGGCCAGGGTGGCTGGATGGGGGGAGTGAAGGGCAAAGTGAAATGAGGCAGACTGGATCCTGGAGGGTCTTGGAGGGCACTGTGAAGGGGGGAGGATTTTAGGTTTTGAGCAGGAGTGTTGACCAGAGCTGATTGACATTTTTAAAGGATCCTGGCTGCTATAAAGAGGGAAAAAATGAAAGAGTTGGTTGGGGTCGTCCAGGGGAGAGGAGAGGTGATTCTGGCTGGGGGGAGAGTGTGCGGGAGCCGAAGGGGAGTTGGTGAGGGGGGATCAGATGTGAGGTAAGTGTCAGCATCACCGCCAACGGCGGACCTACTGCTGGGTTGGTCGGAGAGTGCGGGGAAGGCGGCATGAGTCGTGGCTACTGCAGCCCAGATGCTGGCCTTTGCCAGATGGGGAGGAGGCTTGGGGAGGAACGGGTGCCTGTGGGGTGGGTGGGAAATGGGAACCTTTCCACACGCGAAGTGCAAGATGCCTCTGAGATAAATAGGAAGTTGGTTATCAGAGGCCAGGCTGGAGTATGTGAAGTCAGTGGGTCATCAGCACGTGGATGGCATTCCACTCTGGGACTTGTGGTCACCTACGTTGTGCGCGTGTGTATAGAGAGGGGTCCCAGTGCGAGCGCCTAACTCAGGAAGAGACAGGACACCCAGCCGAGGGATGGGGCTGAGGTGGGAGGGGCCAGGAGGTGAGGGGGTCCTCAAAGCCAGGAAGAGGGAGTTTCAGGAAGGAAGGAGGGATCAAGCATGCCAACCAAGATGAAGATGGAGGATTGTCCACGGGGTGTGGCAACAAGAGGGTGGGCTTCTGGTGACTTTGGGGAGAGTGACTTCTGTGCTCTTCGGGGACGGGGTGGCCAACTGCAGTGGAGGGGAATCAGAAGAATGAGGTCCGAGAGGGAACCTCAAGCATGGACAGGTATGGACGAGGCCCTGGCCCTGGGCTCCAACAGCCTTCGGTTCTTGTCATGGGAAGGATGCAGCAGAGGAGGGAAAGCGATGTTGTGGGGGTGGGGTGGGGGGTGCTTACCAGAGCGGTGAAGAGGGGATGGGAAGAGGGGATGGGGCCCAGTGCCCTCGTGGGGCATTGGCTCGGGTGGGGGGTACATTCGGGCAGTGTGACTGGCAGGAAGAGGGACCCCTCGGTATAGCCGGAGTAACCTGTTGGATTTGGTGTGTGTGTTGGGGGGAGGGTGAGTTCCTTTCTTCACTTTTATTTTCTCAGGGAAAGTAACTGTCAGAGAGCAGGTTGTTTGAGGTTTGAGGGGAAAGGGGAAAGTCTCAAATACTCATCTAGGAGAGCGAATTGAGGGAAATGGTTGGGCTGAACTAAGGACCCACTTGAGGTTTGTGGTCATAAATATAAAGTGAGACGATCTGCGCGGTTGCGTACGTTCCTCCGGCACGAGGTAGGCAAGGAGTTGACTTGGGGTTTTGCCAGGGAGTGAAAGGGTAGTGGAGCTGGGGAGTTGACAGATGACACCAGGGTGGGGTGATGGCCATGGGGCTGGTCTCAGCTGGGGTAGAATAGCAGTAGGGGGGCTGTGGGAGGGGAAGGGGAGCTGGGGTGCTGGGTTGGAGGGCCCACTGGGATAGGCATGGTGGAAGGTTCCGGGGTGCTCAAGATTGAGATTGTCGGGGTGGTGGGTCCTTGGCGAGGGCAAGGTCCAGGTCACTGTGAGACTGGATGGTGGAACGGGTGGTGGTGGGTTGGGGGGTGGTGACTGGCAGAAAGGAGATTAAAGAACTGAGTGGCCAGGGTCACACAAGCTGTTCTTGTTGCTGCAAGTGAAGACAGAGTCATGGTGGAGGGAGAGACCGTGAGCCGGGGGCTAAACTCTTGAGCCTGCGGTGTCTGCAGCTGACGCCCAGGGGTGCTGGTGGAAGGGGTGGCCTGGGCCTTGTGCTTCAGCACTGCTCTCATTTTCGAAGGAGGCTAGAGGAGAAAGGCTCTGGAGGTGGCAGAGTAGTGGGGAGGACAGCCCCAAGCCGGGGAAGCCCACCCCAGGCTCCGCTCTGCCACCAGTTTTTGCCTTTGGGCAGGTGACTCTTTGTCATCTGAAAAGTAAATGTAATAATGGCACTAGCCTCCTCCGTCGACTGCAGGGATTAAATGGGCAGAAGGCACAGAGCATGCTTAAGCCTGGACCGTGGTTTATGGAAAGCACCCGAAGACCGATAGCGCCTTTCACCAAAGCAGAGCCGTCCTTAAATGAGAAGGATTTGCAGATGTGTTCCCCCAACTGGGATTGCTGGAATGAGAACACAGCCACCCGGGGGCTCTTGGAAGGGGATATCTCCTTTTGGTCATGTGCCTTCTGGCCTGGTGGTTAAGCACCAGTCCTCAGGCACAGAGCGAAGAGACGGATCATGATACGAGCTGGATTACGTTAATTCCTGAGCTGTGTGTGTTCCTCGCAGACGTGAGGAGTCAGGGAGACCTTGGGCCGGAGGACACGCTTGGCCTCGGCCGGGGCATGGAGAGGCTGGGGGCTGCCGGGATATCCTATTTGTACAGCCCTTTATGCTTTCTAAGCTCATTTGCCACGGCAGCTCTGTGAAGGAGCTGTGACAGGCTGAAGAGGAGAATGGGGCTCACAACGGCTGAGTGATGCTCAGGAGCCCTCCCCGAGTGCAGGTCCGATTGGCCCTAGACCTGGAGCCTGATTTTATGAATGGCCACCAGGCTGGTGGGCTGGTCAGGGATGACAGGGAATGCGGGTGGTGCAGCTGGAGGCCCTGGGGCTGGTGTGGGGCTGTGGCCAGCTCCCCTACCTGCTGGGAAGCTGTTTCGCGGCGCAGGCTCTTAGGCCAGTGCCCCCTTGGAAGCAGGTGGACCCTTCCTCCCAGACTACACGATGGCTCCCTGCGACAGGTTCACTGAGTGGAGCGCCTGGCCAAGGTTAAGTGTGCCATTTTAGGAGCTAAAATGGGAGCTCCTCCAGTCAAGGGGCAGGTCCAGGAGAGGCCAAGCCAGTGCCCTCTGACCGGCTTCCCGTGAGGCTGCATTGGGATGAGATTTATTCGCAGGGTCAGAAGCACTGCCTGCTCTCTACCTGGCCCTGGAAACACCTCGTGCTTTGCCCTGTGTCTTGTGTTGTGCACCACCCCAGGACTGGCATTGGAAACCTTGACTTTGAGCTGTACTTCCTGGCTGTGTGACCTTTGAACAAATAATTTTTTCTGGGCCTCTGTTGCTTCTGACAAAAAGAAGGGGTGTGGGGTCCTCTGTGAAGCCTCTTTAACTCCCTTCTTCCCCTGTCTCCTGTCAGTCTTAATCAGCTTCATCCCTAGTGGTGGTGGCTGGATATTCAGTTCTCTGGACTGCAGGCGCTTTGAGGATGGGGTGAAGTTTTCTCTTACTCCCCACTGTGTCCCCAGGACTTGGCACATAATAGCTGCTCAATAAATGTTTGCTTAATGGATCACGTTCATGCTTACTTGCAGCTCTGTGCACGTCGTCACCTGGAGGGACAGCTGCTGCAGTAGAAACAGATTGGGCCTGTTCTTTGCAGCATCCCAGGGGAGGAGGTTGTTGGCTTGAAACCACAGAGTAGGATCTTTCTTCTCCAGAGAAAGCTTCTTGCAGAGCTTGGCACATTGAGCATGCAGTAAAAAAAGGTGATGCAGCTTAGTGGTCAGAGACCAGGCTCTGGGTTCAAATCCCAGCTCTGCCTGACCCAGCTGCTACCTTGAGTAACTCACTCCCGGGGGCTAAGCTTCTGTTATCTCAGCTTGAAAAGAGGTATAGAGAAAGCTACCTCATGTTGGCACGAGAAATAAATAAGTGAAGTGTCTACTATGGTGCCAAAAAAGGAATTTTTTTTTTTTAATGAGTAGTAAATATTTATGGAAAGAGCAAATGGGAATCTTCTAGAACCTTCTAGAATCTGGCTGCTCCTGGATTATTTTCTCAGCTTGCTCTGTGGAAATTTCGAAGAACTGGGGACTTTCAGCCATGGGCAGCATAGAAGGATGGGGATTGGTTCAGAGCTTGGAGTCTGGGAGATGTCTTGGGCCTGTGACTAAAGGTTCTTTCTGAATCTCATCTATGTACAGGGAGTATTAGAACCTATATCATTGGGTTATTATAAGGATCAGTTGAGATACTATGTATATAAAATGCTTGGGACAGAACCTGGCATATTGGTAAATACTATTTTTTGTCATTGCTTTACTTTGTTTTCTGAAGATGCTTAGAAATACCTCTTCTAATATTACTTTACAAATTCTTTCATATTTATTTAGTATTTTTTAGTGTTTTTCTTTCCTATTTAGCTATTTAATGCATCTGGCATTTATTTTTGCGTATTTTTCCAGGTGTCTGACTCTTATTTATGAATTTTATTTATTCGTTTTTCCTACATCTGATTTTATTTAATAAAACTTTACAGAGGGTTGAAACCCCCTTCCCCAGGCTCAATCTCCTCCCTCTCCAGAGGTGGTAACAATCCTGAATTTGGTGTTTATAATTCTAAGACGTGTTTTCTTTTTTTTTTTTAAAGATTTTATTTATTTATTTCACAGAGAGACACAGCGAGAGAGGGAACACAAGCAGGGGGAGTGGGAGAGGGAGAAGCAGGCTTCCTGCAGAGTGGGGAGCCCGATGCGGGGCTCCATCCCAGGACCCTGGGACCATGACCTGAGCCGAAGGCAGACACTTAACGACTGAGCCACCCAGGCGCCCCCTAAGACATGTTTTCTAATAATGCTATATATGGGTGAAACCACAACTATCCCAAGGGATCTTGCAACTCACATTTTCCTTTTTAAAAACTTATTTTGACATAATTGCAGGCTTACAGAGAAGTTGTAAGAATAGTACAAAGAATTCCTATATCACGTTCACCCCGATTCCCCAAACGATAACATTTTCCACATTCCCTTACTCTTTCCTGCCCCCAGCAACACTCTTAGTTGTATATATATAGAGAGACCGCTCTTCCTGTGTAATTCCTTTCCTAAACCATTTGAGACAAAATCGCAGGTATGCCGTTCCTTTACCCCTTGATACTTCAGAATGTATTTCCTAAAAACAAGGACATTCACTTACATAACCACAGCGCAGTGGTCAAAATCAGGAGCTTCACACTGATGGATGCTGTTAGCGCATCTACAGGCCGTATTCCTGTTTCACCAGAAAACCCTGATCACTTGCTGCATTCACTTGTTCTCTTTAGTCTCTGCATCTGAATTAGTTCTTTAGTCTTTGTCTTTTATGACCTTCACTTTTTTTTCTTTGTCCCCTCCCTTCCCTACTTCCTCCCTCCCCCTCCCTCCCCCCTCCCTCCTTTCCTTCCTTCCTGCCCTCCCTCCCTCCCCCTCCCTCCCTCCCCTCCCTCCTTCCCTTCCTTCCCTTCCTTCCTTCCCTCCTTCCTTCCCTCCTTCGTTCCCTCCCTCCCTCCCTCCCTCCTTCCCTCCCTCCTTCCCTCCCTTCCTCCCTCCCTCCCTCC
>NC_058415.1:74002116-74020249 GCF_002201575.2 Neomonachus schauinslandi
CCCTTCCTTCCTTCCTTCCTTCCTTCCTTCCCTCCCTCCCTCCCTCCCTCCCTCCCTTTGTGAGTGTGGGCCAGTTATTTTATAGAATGAACCTCACTTTGGGTCTGTCTGGTGTTTCCTTATTACTAGGTACAGGTTAAGCATGTTTTGCAGGAATACTCAGAAGTGATGCGGTGGCCTTCTCAGTGCATCAAATCACAAGGCACTGTCACTTATTGAATAAGTCCCTCCTTTTCCCACTGATCTGAAATGACACATTTACAGTTCCCTGAATGCTCAGGTATACGTGGGTCTGCCTCTGGACACCTTATTGTTTTAAATTGACCAGTTTACTTAATTCTGTGCCATTTTCCCAGCTGTTTTAATTACTGTATCTTCTAACTATATTAGGCTTGCTTTCTTGGTGTTTTATGACTTGTGTTGCTCATGGGAATGGGATTCTTCCTCCCATTATATTTTCTGATTATTGTTGGTGTGTAGGAAAGCCATTGATGTGAATATTTATCCTATATCTGGTTGCTTTGCTAAGTTCTTTTCTGTTTTAATAGTTTTTCAGTTGATTCTCTTGGATTTTTTAATGTAGATAATCATATCTGCAAAGAAGAGCAGGTTTGTTTCTTCCTTTTCAGTAATTCTACATCTTGTTTCTTTTTTCCATTCTTTCTACATTGGCTAGGATTTCCAGAATAGTTTTGAGTGATATGGTAGTGACATTGAGCATTCTTGATCATTCCTAACTTTAATTGGGGTAGCTCTAGCATTATATTAAGATTGAGGAGGGGTTTTGAGAGAGAACCCTTTACAGAGGTCTTAAAAAATTCCTAGTGAATTTTATAATTTTTTCTTTTATCTCACACTGCCCAGAAGATGTAGGTTGATGTTTATTTTCAGAGTTGATTACTTTTGTAATTTAGGTGCCATCTCTTATTTGCTAACATTGATGTAGGAATTTTGCATCTATATTTACATAAAATTTATCTACAATTTTTCTATCTTTTAAATGATCCTTACCCAGTTTTTTTTTTTTTTTATAAAGATTTTATTTATTTGTCAGAGGGAGAGAGAGAAAGAATATGTGTGCGCACAAGCAGGGTGAGCAGCTGGCAGGGGTAGAAGCAGGCTCCTCACCAAGCAAGAAGCCTGATGTGGAACTCGATCCCAGGATCCTGGGATCATGACCTGAGCTGAAGGCAGACGCTTAACGACTGAGCCACCCAGGTGCCCTATCCTTACCCAGTTTTAATAGGACAAGTATGTTGACTTTGTAGCAAGAATTGAAATGCTACCCTCCCCCCAACAATTTAGAAAACATAGATGTAATCGGTTTATTGAGGATTTGGTAGAATTTGCCAGTAAAATTATTTGAATATTCCCAAGTAACTTTATAAGTCAGATTTCTTCCTCTGATTATTGATCTATTCAGGATTTCTATTTCCTCTTGAGTCAATTTTGGGTAATTTTTATTATCTAGAAACCGGTCTATTTTGTATGCATTAAAAATAGATAAATATAAAATTTAAAATAAAGTATTCCTTTCTCCCTCCTTCCCACTGTCTCTTCTTCTGATTCTGTAGTTATAGCCATATTCTCTTTTCTTTTTCTTTTCTTTTTTTTTTTTTTAAAGATTTTATTTATGTGTGTGAGAGAGCGAGAACACAAGTGGGAGGGGGGAGCAGAGGGAGAGGGAGAAGCAGGCTTCCCGCTGAGCAGGGAGCCCGATGCGGGGCTCGATCCTAGGACCCTGGGATCATGACCCGAGCCGAAGGCAGACGCCCAACCGACTGAGCCACCCAGGCGCCCCTTATCTTCTCTTTTTTTAATACTTTAAATTTATTTTTAATTTTCTCGGCTGGACGCATGGGTGTGGAGGGGTAGCATTGGCTGTTTTTTAGTAATTTCAAAGGACTTGCTCTTGCTTTTATTATCTGGTCTTTTCTGTTTCTTTAGCTTTAATTATTTTTGCTCATTTTCTACTTTCAGTTTATTTTGAGTTTTTTCTTTTTTGAGTGACTGCCTTGGAAGTATCCCATGGGTTTTGCTATATAGTGCTTTCATTGTTCATTTTTTAAACAGTCTGCAGTTTGTTTTAATTTCTTAAAAAAAAAATAACCTTTGGGTTACATTTCCAAGTGGTTAAATTTTTTGTGGCTCTTTCTGTTTAATTTTTAGTTTTATTGCTTCGTGGTCAGAGAATATGGCCTGTGTAATTTCTTTCTTTTTTTTTTTTTTTTTAAAGATTTTATTTATTTATTTGAGACAGAATGAGAGAGAGAGAGAGCTCATGAGAGGGGGGAGGGTCAGAGGGAGAAGCAGGTTCCCTGCCGAGCAGGGAGCCCGATGCGGGACTCGATCCCGGGACTCCAGGATCATGACCTGAGCCTAAGGCAGACGCTTAACCGACTGAGCCACCCAGGCGCCCCTAAGTTTCAGCTTCTTTCTGCCACCTTATTTTGCATTTGGTTTTCCATGATGTTTTTTCCTTCTCACTGTTGGATTGCCAAAGCTTTCTTTACTTACCCCTTTTCCTTATTTCTGTTTTTAAATTCTACTTATGCTGCTTGGCGCCCCCCCCCCCCTTGATTTAGAAGTCATGACCCTATTTCTCATTTCCTGTGCTTAAATTTTTAACAAACATTTAAGCTTGGGCAGGAATTAATTAGTATCCGTAATTACCCTCAAGCCTCTCCCCCCTGTCCTTGCCCCTCCTCCCCCAAATAGTTGGCCCTTAAATGCACTTATACATTCCTTATCCTCTCTCTATAAGCTGTTCTTGGTTAATAGGATATGGAATTTTATTTCCAGCTTAAGAAAATACACATTCTGTTTTTGGGTATTTCGTGAGAGCCGCCTGGAGCTTCACAGCTCTGTGTTCCCTGTTTAGACGTCTCTGTTTTGTTGGGTTTCTTTCTCTTCCTTTTTAAATTCTCTCAGAGGTCTTCTTTGGGTTCATTTTCCTTAATGTTTCTCAGAAAAGGTGCTGGGGTGGCAGCCGAATGTCTCTTGTTTGTTCAGAAGAGGTCATTGCTTTTCCTTGCACTTGAATGATGGGTTGGTTTGCAGTTGGGTTCTAGGTTTAGGGCCCATTTTCTCAGAGCCTTGTAGCTTCTTCATTCTTCTGGCCCGTGCATATGAGCAGTATAAGGCTACACCGTCTTATTGCTCTACCAGTGTTCTTCCCCTCTGTGGAAGCATTTAGTATTCCTCTTTGTTCTTGGAGCTAGGAAGTGGGATCAGGGTGTGTCTAGGTGTCTTGTTTCATTTCTCCTCCTCAGCACTTGGATCTTGTGCTCTGAAAACTCCAGCGTTTATTTGTGTTCTCTTCTTGGCTCTGGAGAGAGGAGTGAATATCAGGTCAGTGTTGGGTATCCACCGAGGCCATGGCGACCAGATTGCTTGGGATGCACATGCAGCTGGACAGCTGGTCGACCTTCTCCAAGCCATCTGGAAGAGGCAGATGAGAACAGCTCCTAACACATGGGGTGTTTGGGAGATGAAGTAGACAGCTAGCAGAGCGCGTAGCCCAGTGTCTGGCTTGGAGTAAGTCCTCAGTAATGGGAGCTTCTCTTTCCATAACCCTCGAAGATATCAGAGATGGAGGAAGTGGTCGGCTCTTGAGTAGAACGTCGAATCCAGACAAGATAGGACCTTCTTTGAGCCTCATTCTCCCTACTTAAGATGCTAGAGCTTCATAAGTTTTTAGGTACAGTTATCCTTTTTTTTTTTTTTTTTTTTTAAATTTCATCCAGAGGAGTGGCTTGGGAGATCATTTCTCACGTATGAATTTTAAGTCTCTTCTGTTTTCCATTGTGTTTTGTCTTCCTGATTGATGTCACTTGGTTGAAGGCAGGATCCAGGGGTTCGAAAAGCGTTTCATTTGCTAAGGAGGAGAATGAACTACATCCCCGTGCTCGTGTTGATGGAGTAACTGAAAAGTTAGATGTCCTCATGCGTGGATCTGGCATGCCCTTTGAGGTCTCCTTTGTGACTCTCGCCAGTCCTGGGCTCTACGCACCCATGCCTCGCAGCGTCCCGCATGTAGTAGCTGTTCAGGAAATACTGCGGAGCAGTCGGTGAATCAATGCTCCATTTTTCCGACACGGAGAAATGATTGCTTCTCGCTTCGCTGGGCAGGTCCCCTTGCATTTGCTGTTTTAGAAAAGGTTTTATTTGTGGCTGAATGACAGTCCATTCTTTCAAGAAAACGAGAAGAACTGGTTTAGGACCGTGGTGAAACTTCATTTTAATAGCAACAAGACAGGGCTCTGGCAACTTCAAAAAAGGGCAATCAAGAAATTCTTGTTCGCTCAACAGAAAGCGCTATTTAGGGTGGTTACATGGGTTCATAGTCACTCCAGACTCCATGTAATTTTCAAGCTCTAATGACTTTTTTGGCCTCTAAGGTAATTGGTGAAAGTATAATTTGAAGGGGTGTTCTAGGTTGGTTTCACCAGGTTGACTGCGGTCCCAGCCATATCTAGAAACATCACCAGAAGAAATTCAGTTGGGGAGGAGGCAAGGGTAGGGTGTGATTGTCCAACATGTTTTCACTCTTCTTGGCACGGTTCGAAAAGTAAACATTCTTGGGCATCTTTTCTGCCTGGCGCCGATGGGGCAAGGGAGCAAAGCAGGATGTGATCCTTGCCCTCAAATGGCTCGGTGTCCAGTAGAGGAAGTGAGATGGGCAGGAATTATTGCACTAGCATATGGTAAGTGCAAACTCTGGCACGCACCCCAGGAGACCCAGAGCGTTCGGGAGAGCCTCAGGCTGGGAGAACAGTGTCGGATAAAGAACTAACCATGGACCCGAGAGGGAAGGGTGTTCTGGACAACAGTTACCGTACTTCGAGAGGTTCCAAAGCATGTGTGATGTGCTCAGCAGCTTGATTATGGCGAGCATGCAGGTGCATCTGGGCAGGACGTGACCTGCTTGCAGCGGGACTGGGAGCCCCTGTATTCCATCCCGCGGCAGCTGCTGGCATTGGGCTACAGCTGACTGTGGTCATGTCAGAACATAGGCCCGGTGTGGCCAGATCTTCTCTCTTTTTTTTTTTTTTTAAGAGAAGTTCTAAATCTGGAGTTTTATGTAAATTATCCTAAATTTCAAATTATGGCAACTAATTGAAAAAAAAATTTTTAATAATGTGATTCCCCCTCCCCACCCCTAAAAACAACCCCAAACATTCCAGGCCAGTCGTTTGTAAAACCTGTTTAGAGGATGAAGAGGGACCTAGGCCTCCCTCACCTGCCTTGACTGTCCCATCCATTGCCAATGTCAGAAAAGGGAGTTTGGCCTTGAATTCTGAAAAGGAGTCCAGGTGACTCTGGGGAACCTTGATCTTCCCCTCACTTCTCCCCTCACGTCACTGTGACACAGAAAGTGGGAGTGGAAAGACTTTTGGGTTTTTGGGTTTTCTTCTTTTAACCCCCCCCCCCCCCCTTTTCTCCCCCTCCTTAACTAAATCTGGGTGAGGAATGAGATGGTGATAGTTGGGGCTGGTTTGCCTGTTAGAACTTTGGCCTCCTCTTGCCCTTGCTCCCACCCTGCGCAGTTCTGACCCACGTGGAAATCCTACCCTTTCCACCCTCCTTTTCTGGTTTGTTGGAGTACGGAGCGAGGACGAGATAAATATGCTCTTGGGCTTAATCTAGCCACAGTAGCCATGAATGCTCATCTTCCCCCCCCCCCCCAAGTAGAGGAATGAATAATTTATTTAAAATCCTTTGTTCTTAAATACGCAACATGGAGATGTCCAACAGAAGTAGAATGCAAGCCACCTATGTGACCTTAAATTTTATAGTAGCCACAGTTAAAAAAAAAAAGAAAGAAAAAGAGGGGCGCCTGGGTGGCTCAGTCGTTAACCGTCTGCCTTCGGCTCAGGTCATGATCCCCGGGGTCCTGGGATCGAGCCCCGCGTCGGGCTCCCTGCTCCGCGGGAAGCCTGCTTCTCCCTCTCCCACTCCCCCTGCTTGTGTTCCCTCTCTCGCTGTGTCTCTCTCTGTCAAATAAATAAATAAAATCTTTTTAAAAAAAAAAAAAGGAAAGAAAAAGAAACAGGTGAAATTAATGTTCATCTGTTCTCAACCCCAGTATCTCCAGAGTGTTATCATTTCAACATGTAGCCAATATAAGAATTCTTGTTAATCCGTCATACTGTTTTTTTTTTTTTTAATTTCACATGAAGTGTTCAAAATTGGTGTGTAGTTTCCACACCCAGCACGTCTCACTTTGGATTAGCCACGTCTCAAATGCTCAGCAGTCCCACGTGGCTCGTGGCAAGTGTATTGGACAGGGCAGATGTAACAGGTGCACATAAAAAGGTGATATTCTACAGACAAAAGAGTATACAGGTCAGCTGTGACCCAGTTATTTAGAAGGACACATTTGAGCATGTATCTCCCCTGCTTGAGACTTGCTCAGCTTTCCGTTCTCCTCAGGATGGGGTTCCACCGGCCTGACCATCTCTCCAAACCCACCTTCCCTCCCACCCTCCCTCTGCCCTGCCGGACTGGCCTTCTTTTCCTTCGTAGACATGCCACACACCTTTTAGCCTCTGAGCGCTCACACATCCTGTTCCCATTGCCTGGATTGTGCCCCCTCCCTCTACCCCCACGTTTTGCGTAGCTTACAGCAAACCATTTTTTCAGGTTAAAAATCAGTTGTTCAGGGAGGTCTTTCCTGCCCCCCACGCCCCCATCTCCAGGCTAGATTATGCTTCCTGTTTGATGCTGTGGGGGTGGGGGTGGGGAAGAGCAGGGTCTCTCTCTTCTTAGCACCTAGCACAATTACAATTACCTGGTTACCAGTGAGATACTGTTTCACGTTTCTCTACCCCTTCAGGTTGTATGCCCCAAGAATGCATGGACCAGAGTGCTTTGTTTGCTTGATTTATACACAGCAGCTCCCATAGTGGCTGCAGAATATAGATGATCAATAAATATGAGATGAATGGTACAGGCCTGAGATTCAGTCTTGTAGAGTCACCATCCCCCCAGCCCCAGAGGACCCAGACCCCTAACAGTGAGGCCAGGGGGTCAGCCCCGGTGGCTTGTGCTAGATCTCCTGCTTTCTCACCAGCGGAATCAGCCACTCCCTGTCTCTCTCTTGACTGGCTCTAGGTTGGCTGTAAATTATATTTTTGGTGGCTGTTAATAAAAATATAGGGCTGGGGGAAAAAAAAGACTTCTTCTAATAGAATTTTATTAAATGGCACTAGTTTAAAAATGTCTCGTAAAAAGTTAATTAATTTGGGATTTGGGGATGAAAGGCGTGATATAAATGTCAGTTATTATTATTACAATTTCAGCCTCACGCTTATGCTCTTGATCCAGCCCCTGATCTGGAGTTTCTCCTACACCCAGGGACTGGCAGCTCCGCTGAAATGCTAGAGGCAAATTTGAGCTTTGGGGGTCCATCAGGGACAGAGGGGACTTTGCCAAGTTAGGCTGTCCTGTCTTTTCATCTAGGATAATGCCAGGCCTTGAGAGCTAGTGCCGACTCAGGGCCAGGGGCCGTTCAGAGCAGGATGGTCCAGGTGCTCTGGGTAGCTGCAGGCCAAAGCAGCCAGGAACATCAAGGTCATGTGCTTATCAGCCCGAGCCCCGTCACAAAATCCAGGGATGGTGGAGCAGTCGGGGCTCCGAGAGATTCCCCCTCTCATTTTACAGAGAAGGAAACTGAGTTTGAAGAGGGGTGGTGGCTTGCCTAACCCAAGGTCACGTAGCAGGTTAATTAAATTTATGGAGCAAAAGGCAGTGGAAGCAATTAGTGAAGTAGGGGAAACCTAAAAAAGAAAGATTCAGGCAATTTATAGGTGACAAGTCTAGAAACTGTTTTCCAAGGAAACAGGGAGTCCTGGGATTTCATGTGAGTTCACAGAGACAGACAGCCCTTCGCTCCTTCAAGATGCCCCACCTTCATTCCCCTGATTGCAGACACGGTACCTACAGGGAGGGACTACAGACCTGACCCAGTGTGTAATTACTTACTCGAGGTGGGGGCAGGCTGGGATGTTAATCATCGGCAGAGCCTTTTCCATCTCTACCGATTGTAGGCCAAGGAGTGAGGATGTGTGAGCTTCATTTCCTCCTCTCTCGAGTGGGGTGTGATAATACCTCTTGCAGGGGTGTTGGGGGGGCAGGTGGGTGGCGGGGTGGGTTCTTCTGTGCTGTGTGCAGGCTGGGGGTCTCACGCCCTTACACTCACTTGTATTTGCAGAACCCAAGGGGAGCCCAGTGGTGGGTTATGCGGGGGAACCTTCCCAAGGCACCATTTTGCACTCCAGGCTTTATGGCCAGGAGCCGCTTGTTTCCAGAGATGGGCCTCACCCAGTTCTTCCCTGCAGCCCGTTCATTGTGTTGTGGGGGGGCTCTGGCCTGCCTCCTCCTGGCTGGCTGTGGTTCTCCAGTCTTGGTTCTGTGTTGAGGATTACATTGATGGCATCTCTCCTGTCTCTCCTTCCAAGTGGAGGCCTGCTGTTTTCCACACCTCTCTTCCCTGAGATCCTGTGGGTAGAGTGCCTGGTTCAGAGGAGGGGCTCAGGGCGGCTTTGTGGAAGGAAGGGAGGGAGGGAGGGGGCAAGCTAATCCGCCGTATTTGGCTCTCCTGACAAAGAATCTGTCCTGGGGCCTTTTATAGGGAATGCTTCTCCACTGGTTGGTTGGGATCATCCAGGGAATTTGGGAATCAGAGCTGGGTTTGAAGCTGGGCTCCTCCGCTTGAACGAGAAACTTAGTCATTCTCCATTTCTTCATCTGGACAGTTGAGGTACAGAATACCTACCCCACAGCATTACTGTGAGGATTAAAAGAGGTGATGTGTGTAAAATACTGCACACCTCATGAAAGCTCAGGTGGTACAAATGATGAGAGTATACTCAGCATCCATGTGAGTTCCATGTGACACCATCTTGGCCCTCCTAGATAGCAAGTTCCTTGAGGTTTCTATCAAGTCCAGCACAGGGCTTGACACGTAGGGTCCTTCTAGAACCTTCCAACTCCCATGGCCACATGCTGAAGTGAATGGAGAGTTCTGGCTTCTGTTCTGAAGCTCAGGGTCAGGCCCTTGGGAGACCCTGTTTGGGCCTTCCACAACTCCCTGGCTGCTCTGAGTGGCTGGAACCAGCCCTGACATGGAGGCTTCTGGGCAGGTACGAGGTCTCCTGGCCTTTTAGAATGTGAAAACAGCCAGCAGTTGTCTCCACTAGAAAAAAAGTGCCATGGCTCTGTTTTTACGTTTTATTATAAATAAACTTTTACTCCCTACTCCCTCCCAAGAAAACCACAGCTGCCTCAGACTTCTGAAGGCCTTTGAATTGAAGGCCTCAAGGAATGTAGGGGAGAAGGGCAAGTCCAGGAAGTCCCCTTAGTTGCCATCTTGTTGCTCTTGACAAAGAGCATCGGAATGGCAGCTTGTTTTCCCCTCAGTCGATGGCGGAGCCAAGCAGATTGTGTGGAAGGAGATGCTGTGGGCCTCCAGGAACAGAGGAGCCTCCCCCCCCGCCTCATCTTTATTGGATTTCAATGAGTCTTTCTGCTCTGGGTCATATGTGCGGTGCAGCCTCATAAATGGCACAGTGGAATTTTCGCTGCCTTTGTACTGAGGGCCTCAAGCACACTCCATGGCCATTGTCAACCCTGAATGGGGAAAACGCAGAAAACCCGGTAGAACTCATTTCTCCCAGGCAGCCCTGGGATTTGGAATATGACAGTTCTGCTTATAGGCACAAGTTAATCAGAAGGCGCGGCGTGGGAGGGAAGCAGAGACTGCTTTGCCCAACTCCATGGCATCTGAGTGCCCATCTTTGCCTGGAGACCCAAATTCTCACACTTTACTCTTTTTTTTTTTTTTTTTTAAAGATTTTTATTTATTTATTTATTTGAGAGAGAGAGAGAGCACGAGAGGGAAGAGGGCAGAGGGAGAAGCAGACCCCCCGCCGAGCAGGGAGCCCGATGCGGGACTCGATCCCGGGACTCCAGGATCATGACCTGAGCCGAAGGCAGTCGCTTAACCGACTGAGCCACCCAGGCGCCCCCTCACACTTTACTCTTAAAGAGAATTGCTGTGGTCACCCAGGTCTCACAGCTATGCCATTGTCAGATCAGAGGAGGCGTGTGCCCATGGGACGTGGAAGGTTCTGGAAGGAATCTGAGGCCTACTTCTCTGACCCTGAGGCTGAGATGTTTCAGACCCAGCTTACTGGATTAAAAGGACACCTGTCATTTCATCAGACAGACCCACCTGGTAGTGGCCAGTTAAGTGCCCACGTAGTGGCATTTATCTGTCCACATAATTTTGGTGTCCACCGTGTGCCAGGCATTGTGCTAGGAGCCAGCCAGGCTGGGGTGAGTAGGTGGGAGTCCCTGGCATTGTGGGGGTACCAGGGGCAATAGCTTTAGAAGGCATGTACACAGGGTCAGTCCTGTCTGGTCAAGTTATTATCCCTGTACTTCCCAGCTTGGTAGGAAAGCCTACTGCTTTCCTACATTTTGGAACTGGGGTGGGGGGGTGCTATGAAGTGATCCGCTTCCCCCCTTCTTCCCATGATGGGCAGCTGAAGGACCGGGGGTGGGGGGGCAACTGATCTCTGCCTGTTTTCTGAACTTCACAGTGGCAGAGATCAGGTTTAAAGGTAGGCTTCTCGGTCCCCAGGCCAGATGTCGTGCTTGTGTTGAATGGGACTGTGGCGGAGAAGGCCCGGGAACAGCAAGGCCACCATGGTGGTCATAATTGCCCATGAGATTGCCTTGCTCTTGACTTACCCAGGGAATTTGGGAATCAGAGCTGGGTTTGAACCTGGGCACCTCTGCTTGAACGAGAAACTTTACTTTTCCCATATGGAAGTAGCTTTTGGTTACTGCAAATTGCTGCCCGTATTTGGGAAAAAGCAATTAGAGAAGGAACATTTATTTCCATTGCCACCCAGATATAAGGGCTGAGTCTTCAGAGTGGAAGTCCCATAACTCGGGGGGTCAGTGCTGGGAGGCAGGAGGCAGGAAGAGAACTTTTCTCTCCTCACTATTCCTCCACACCCCCTTTGTCTCTGTGGCCTGGAGACGGGCTGTTTGGAGAGCCCCTCCAGGCATTGGGTTCTTCCTCATGGCTGGTTCCTCTGCATCCTCACCACGAGACCGTCCCACTTGAATGCCTCTGTTGTCGAGGTGCTCACTACTTCTCCATCGTCCTCTTCCCCGGGAGGAGAATGCTCCTCTTCCTCCTGAGCTCAGAGCTGCCTCCCTCTGAATTGTGCCCCCAGGACCCCGAGGCGTGCGCTCTGCCTGCACAGGGCCGGTCTCCCCTAGCGATGGGCAGGTCTCTGGGCTCGCAGCGGCCCTGGCAGCTTCCACCATGCCCGCTCCACCTGGGAAGATACTGCCCGCCGATGTGTAAGTGTGTCACTTAACAGTAATAGTGCAGAGGCTCCGCATCCGAGGGCCTTTCTAAGATCGTTTCCTGATTAATTAGGTCAGCGTCTCCAAAATCAATTTCCAGCGAAGTCGCGCCGCCCGGTAGCTCCGTCCCCCGCCCCGTCGGGCCGGGGACTTGGCGCAGGAGGCAATTCCCTGGCCTCTGACGCAGTTCAGGCCTTGTCTCTACCTGGGAGGAGAGTCACATGACACAGCTCTTCTGTGATTATCCCGACTTTTTATTTTATCTGCCCTCCCCCTCAAATCTTCCATTAAACCCCCGTAGATCCGGCTTCAAACAGGCAATTAGACTAACAACGTAATTATATCCCTCAATGCTAATTGTAACTGGTTTAGGGGAAAAACAAAGAGAAAGAGGCTTCAGAAATCTCTGGAAACTAAAAGCGGCGGTTAGAATTTCCAGGTATTTCTTGTCCCTGTGCAGTGTTCTGCCAGGGCCCTGGGTGCTGGCGGCGGGTGTCGGCGTCCGCCTCGCTTTGCCGATGGCCCGGACCGCCCAGAGGACAAACGCAGGCCTGTCCCCACTCTCCTGAGCGTGTGCTTGTCGCCCTCCTGTTCCCGTGCTCTGGCTCCCTGGCCCTCTCTGCTGCTTCTGGTCCTCGTTTCTCTGACTCTGTGGGCTCAGCCACTTTTATCCTGGTAGAGCCCCTGAGGGAGGAACGAACAGGCGAGGACATAGGAAGCGTCAGAGGAAGTGATATGGCCACTGGTCCAGGCGATTGTCCCTCGGGGAGGCTGGGGAAGACTGGGCAGAGCTGGACCTGGTCCCAGTGTTTGAGGGTGTTGTGTGACAAGGATGCCACCGCAGGGAGACATCTCCTGCCACCCTGCCCGTTCTCAGGGTTTCCTGGGTCTCTCCGGGTCAGGCCCTGTGCTGGGTGAACAGGCCTCAGTCCCCCACCTCGGGGCTGCCCACGGCCTGGGGAAGGAGGCAGGCGGCAGGTAATTGAGCAGTGGGACCACTGGGCAGAGGGGTACATCAGAGGGGCTCCAACCCTGCCTTGCGGAGCTGGGTGGAGGTAGGAGGTGGAGGAGGGCGGCTGGGGGTGTCAGGGAGTTTCCTGGTGGAGGTGATTCTAGGATGGGACTGGGGGGATGGGGAGGAGAGTGAGCAGGCGGTGAGCTAGGCAGCGGGGGCAGAAGTGCTGGTGTGGCTGGAGCGTTAGGTAATGGAGGCTGGGACGGAGCATGGTTTTTACCTTGGCAGGAAGAGGGGAGTCTGTGAAGGTCTAAAGAGGAGAAGGCAAGAGTCAGACTTGTATCTTAAAAAGACCAAATCGGCATTGTTGGATCAGAGGGCCTCGAATGGAGGCTGGAGGTCTGTTTTTGGAGGCTTTTGAAGGAAGCCTGGGTGAGTTTTCAGGAGTGCTGACTGCCTGAGTATCTACCTGTGAGGATGGGGTTGGACTTGCTGTGTGACTTCGAGGTGGTCACTTGACTTCTCTGAGCCTCCTTTTCCTTACCAGGTTAAAGTGAGGATGGTTATATTTATTAGATTCCATGTTGTAGGGGGCATATCAGAAACAAAATCTGTAAATGTCCTAGCTCAGGGCCTGACATAGAGCAGACATCAAAGTAGTACTTTTGAATAGGGAGCATGAACCTGGATGGGCCTGGGGCCCTTTTCCCCAAATACACAATACCCTCTCCTGTCAACTCTGGCATTTCAGAGGAGGGGAACTCGGGCGACCACATGTCAATGGACTCCTCTTGAGAATCCCAGCAATATGTGGTGGCTTTTCAGGTCTTACAACTCTTTTCCATCTTGGGAGTTGAGTCCCGAGCTTTGGCTTCCTGCCTCCAAACAGGTGTGGGCCCATGCCACTTCCTTTTTCTCAAATGGGGTTTCCCAGTTTGCTGATTGAACTTGCTGACGACGTTTCCTTTAGGGTAGATGTAGTGCACGATACCACTTTGAAGCCTGGAGACTTTCTCATCTTTCAGACGTCCATGAGCTTGGAACCCCACTTTCGTCTTAATTTTTTTCCATTTCCCCCCAATTTTATTGAGAGATGGTTGGCATACTACAGCACTGTATAGTTTATGACGTACAGCACGACAATTTGGTTTGCGCATATTGTGGAATGATGACCACAGTAGGTTCAGCTAAATCCATCTTCTCACGTAGATACAAGAAAGAGAAAAAAAAAAGGAAAAGAATTTTTTTCTTTTCTTATGGGAACTCTGAGGATTTATTCTCTTAACATTCCTGTATACCATGCAGCAATGTTAGCTATAGTCCTCATGTTGTGTATTATAGCCCTAGGACTTCCTTATCTTACAGCTGCAAGTTTGCACCTTTTGGCCATCTTCCTCCAATTCCTTCTCCCCCTCCCCTCCACCTCTGGTAACCAAGAGTTGGATCTCGTTTTCTATGAATTTGGTTCTTTCTCTTCTCTTTCCCTTCTTTCCTTCCTTCCCTCCCTCCCTCCCTCCCCTTTTTTCAGATTCCATATATAGATGAAATCATATAGTATTTGTCTTTCTCTAAATTATTTCCCTTAGCATAATACTCTCTAGGTATCCATGTTGTCATAAATGGTAAGATTTCCTCCTTTTTTTTTTTTTTACGGCCAAGTAATAGTCCGTTGTGTACACATACCACAACTTCTTTATCCATTCATCCATTGATGGACTTAGGTTGTTTCCATGTCTTGGCTATTGTAAATAGTGCTGCAGTGAACATGGGGTGCAGATATCTTTTTGATTTAGTGTTTTCATTTCCTTTGGATATATTGCCCGAAGTGGAATTGCTGGATGATATGGTGGTTCTATTTTTAATTTTTTGAGGGATTTCGAGGAATTTCCATACTGTTTTCCATAGGGGTTGTACCAATTTATGTTCGCACCAGCAGTGCGCAAGGGCTCCTTTTTCTCCACATCCCACCAGCATTTGTTATCTCTTGTGTGTTTGTTTGTTTGTTTGTTTTTATTGGCCATTCTAACAGGTGTGGGGTGATAATCTCATTGTGGTTTTAATGTACCTTTCCCTGATGACTAGTGATGTTGAGCATCTTTTCATGGACGTCTTGGCCTTTTATATATCTTTTTTGGAGCAATGTCTCTTCAGGTCCTTTTCCCATTTTAAATAGTTTTTTTTTTTTTTTTTTTTTTAAATTTTTTTTTTTGCTTTTGGGTTGTAGGGGTTTTTTATAGATCTTGGATATTAACCCCTTAATCAGATGCATGTTCTGCAGATATTTTCCCCCATTCTGTAGGTTGTCTTTTCACCTTGTTGATAATCTCTTTTGCTGTTTTGAAGCTTTCTTATTTGATATTGTCCCACTTGTTTATTTATTATTTTGTTGCTTGTGCTTTATGTATCCTGTCCAAAAAAATCATTACAAAGACCCATTTCAAAGAGCTTTATTCCTATCCTGTGTATGTTTTCTTCTAGAAGTTTCATGGTTTTAGATCTTGCTTTTAAATCTAATCCATTTTTGAGTTAATTTTTGTGGGTGGTATAAGATACAGGTCTAGTTTCAGTATCTTATGTGTGAATATCCATTTATCCTGGCACCATTTATTGAAAAGACTGTCTTTTCTCCATTCTTTAGTGTTCTTGGCTCCCTTGTCAAATATTAGTTGACCACACATCCTTGTGCTTATTTCTGGGCTCTTGATTCTGTTCCATGGGTCTATTTGTCTGTTTTTATGCTGGTAATACACTGTTTTGATGACTGTAGCTTTATAGTATAGCTCAAAACCAGGAGAAGTTGATGCCTTCTGCTTTGTTCTTTTTTCCCAGAATTTCTTTGACTATTTGGGATCTTTTGTGGTTCCATGTAAAATTTGAGAGCATTTTTTCTACTTCTATAAAAAATGTCATTTGGAATCTTGATAAGGATTGCATTGAATCCATAGAATGCTTTTGGTAGTAAAATTGAGTCCATGGACACAGGATACCTTTCCATTTATTTGTGTCTTCTTGGATTTCTTTCATCAGTCTTGTCGTTTTCAGAGTAGAGATCTTTCACTGCCTTAGTTAAATTTATTCCTAAGTGTTTTATTGTTTTTGATACTGTTAGAAATGGGATTGGGCGCCTGGGTGGCTCAGTTGGTTAAGCGACTGCCTTCGGCTCAGGTCGTGATCCTGGAGTCCCTGGATCGAGTCCCGCATCGGGCTTCCTGCTCGGCAGAGAGTCTGCTTCTCCCTCTGACCCTGCTCTCTCTCATTCTCTCTCTCTCAAATAAATAAATAAAATCTTAAAAAAAAAAAAAAAAAAAAGAAATGGGATTGATTTCTTTTCCAGAAAATTTGTTGTGAGTGTACAGAAATGCTACTGATTTTTGTGTGTTAATTTTGTATCCTGCAACTTTACTGAATTCATTGATCAGAGCTAATAGTGTTTTGGTTGAGTCTTCAGGATTTTCTCTCTATAAAATCATGTCATCTGCAAATGGAGACTGTTTTACTTCTTCCTTTCCAATTCTGATATACTTTCTTCCAGGAAATGTTTTCAAGCTTTCATGGCACTTGGTTTGGGCCACGCAGTGCCAGCCATTCTGGGCCTGGGTTTGCCATCAGTTATGCGGATGGGGCATTTTCATTAAAATTTCCATTAACTGGTTTTTTTTTTTTTTTTTTTTTCATTTTAAGCCAGTGAGCAATTTATAGATTCATTAACTTTTTACTACATTTGTGAAGCCAGGAAGAGGGGAATAAAGGAAATGAAATACTTGGTCCGCAACATTTCACTAAAAGACGGTGGCCCTTAAATATGGAGGACAAAAAACGCTAGGTAATTAGGGCCAGTTTGAAGAAGGGTTAGGAAGGGCTGGCTCCTCCAGAAGGATCCGGAACTGGAATCTCCTGGCAAACAGCACCACCTCTTTAATCCCCCCCTACCCCAGGAGCTCATCTGTCCTTTTCCTCGTAACCACTGTTTTTCACCATGTGGGTGGACTGTCTACCCTCAGATGGCGCACTCCCCATGGGAGCCCACCACTTCTGGGCAACTTCTGTGGCTCTGGACATGTTTCCTTATATTGTGGTATATACTCTGACTCCTTATAGCTCTCTCATTTTATTTCCTTTTGGTGGCATTAGGTGTGGCAGGATGGCTGAGTGCATGGGCTTTGGGGCCAGAAAAGCCTGATTTCAAATACTGGCCCTGTTGCTTACCAGCTGGGTGATTTTGGTCAAGTGGCTTCACCCCTCTGAGCCTGTCTCTTTATCTATAAGATCACAACAGTATTAGGAACTCTGGGAAGACCCAGACAAATGGCAACAGTATTCTCCACTGCACAGTTACGCAGTGAGGATCAAACAAGATGGCTTACTAAAGATACCTGACCTACATTCACGTTTCAGACTGTGCCATGCGGTTGGACTGCACATCTGAACATTCTCACTTGGTGGATCCACTTCTCTGCCATAACAAGTCCCTGCACTTCTCAGGACTTTAGTTTCTCCAGTTGTAAAGCAGATGAATAATTCCTAGTTAATTGAGGGTGGTGGAGGAGTTCAAATGTATTTAACGAGCCTTTTAGAGTACGGACCCATGGTAGTATCTCTGTATGCTCAGTAGCAGTCATGGAGTTGTGGGTGGGTGCAGCTATCTACAATCTAAAAACCTCCCTCTCAGGGTCTACTCTATGAAAAAGGCGGTAGGCCAAGATCACCTTCCGCCAGAGTTTGTTAGAGAACATCTTAGTGCTTGAACGAACTCTGCAGGTCATCTCGGGCAGCTCCCAGTGGAGTTTGAATACCCGGAGTGCTGAACTTCACTGTGGATGGGTGTGTACCTGGCTTCAGCCACCACGTCTCCTCAGGTGCCCTCATCCTGACGACAGACTGTAAAAGGATGTCTTTGCAGAGTCACATGTCTTCATTCCAGAGAAGGATGGCATCCCAGGAAATCACCTTTTCCTGGTACCTTTCTGTATAGATGTGCAGCATGCGTTCAAGTACAATGAGTGTTTCCTCACAAGCGGCGATGATAGAAAGCTAAGCAGGAAGGGAGAAGAATTTCTGAGCCATTCAGAGCAAGTGCTTTGGGAGTTGGCTTATACAAAGTTACACAGAGAGTTTTGATTCTCTTCTTGTCATTTCACTTTAATGCCCAGGTATTTTTCATGTAGCTGTCCACTGTTCACAGACATCCATTCTGATCGCCGCCTCGTAAGTAGAGACCTTTTTACATTGTGCGTATAGATTGTTTCTGAGTTTTTATTATAAATAATGCAGTGGACATCTTTGTGCATGAATCTCTTTCCTTCTCTTGTACAGTATTTAGAATTTGTTCCCCAAAGTGGATTACTAGGTCAAAGGAGATGAGAGTTGGCAACACAGTTGTTGACAGTGGCGAGTCACAATTAGACAAAGGGAGCAGTGGATGTGACAGCTGAGGGCACACGGCTGCTTTGGAGATTCTTGTAGAAAAACCCCATTTGGGAGAGTTGACATGACACAGTTCTGCCTCCACATCTTCTGTCTTAGCTGAGGCTGGTAGCTGCTGACTTGTTTTGTTGGCCCAAAGACTTTGGGCCAGGTTATGAGCTGGAAACTGGAACATTGGTCTTTCTGTGCCTCAGCAAAAAAACATATTCAGCCCATGATTGCAGAGCCCCACACCGGACCCAACGAGGGAGTGATAAGGCTGATGCTCTTTTTTTTTTTTTTTTTTAAAGATTTTATTTATTTATTTGTGAGAGAGAGAATGAGAGAGAGAGAGAGAGCGAGAGAGCATGGGGGGGGGGGGGGGGG